>NC_083580.1:76187610-76487610 GCF_027579695.1 Neoarius graeffei
CAACTCATAACCCAACACTCCATTACAGTTGTTTGGAAGTAAAGCAATCCATCCATTATCTGTAACGTCTTATCCTGTGCAGGATCACGGGCAAGCTGGAGCCTATCCCAGCTGACTATGGGTGAGAGGTGGGGTACACCCTGGACATGTCGCCAGATTAGCGCAGGGCTGACACAGAGACAAACAACCGTTCACATTCACACCTACGGTCTTTAGAGCCACCAATTAGCCTAACCTGCATGTCTTTGGACTGTGGGGGAAACCGGAGGAAACCCACGCAGACATGGGGAGAACATGCAAACTCCACACAGAAAGGCCTTCATCAGCCACTGGGCTCGAACCCAGAACCTTCTTGCTGTGAGGCGACAGTGCTAACCACTACACCACCGTGCCGCCAGAAATGCATATTAATTGTGAATAATAATATTATTAATACCACTGATAATGATCCATTGTATAGGCCTAATAAAATGGATAATAATCATTTAGAGCAGGAAATAAATCAACTTACTGCAAACCGCTATATCAGTCTGGACTCTTTCAGCATGTCGGACTGTGAAAGCGCTCTTGTGTATTGATCAGCATTGTCACAGCAGGCTGCCATTCCGGTCTCCGTAGTAGTAGGGAAACTCTGTGTATTGTTTATGCTGATTGGTCGAGAAGTCGGATTCCCCGGGATTTCCTACAACTTAATTTAGATAAGCACAATGCTCTATTATGTTAATTTTGGTTATGCATCTTCCTTTTCTTTCAGTAAATTAGTGGATAAAATGCAAACTTGACTCTTCAGTTTATCGTCATAAGTGTTGCATATTCATCGAATTTTACTTCGCTCACTGGTGAATACGTTCGCCACTCGAAGATGAACTTAATGTCTAAGTGCAGCCGTGCAATATCCTCTATATAGCAGTCTGTATATGAAGTTACACCGTGGTGAAAGGGTTAGTTATGGCCAAATTACATGCATGACGTTTAGCACACGGGCGGCACGGTGGTGTAGTGGTTACTGCTGTCGCCTCACAGCAAGAAGGTCCGGGTTCGAGCCCCGTGGCCGGCGAGGGCCTTTCTGTGTGGAGTTTGCATGTTCTCCCCGTGTCCGCGTGGGTTTCCTCCGGGTGCTCCGGTTTCCCCCACAGTCCAAAGACATGCAGGTTTAGGTGTGAATGTGAGTGGTTGTCTGTGTCCATGTGTCGGCCTTGTGATGACCTGGCGACTTGTCCAGGGTGTACCCCGCCTTTCGCCCGTAGTCAGCTGGGATAGGCTCCAGCTTGCCTGCGACCCTGTTGAACAGGATAAAGTGGCTACAGATAATGAGATGAGACGTTTAGCACACGCTCTTATCCAGAGTGTGGCGTACAACATACCCAGGGCAGGTGGGGGTTAGGTGGCTTGCTCACTCAGGGGCACTTCAGCTATTCCTGCTGGTCCAGGGAATTGAACCAGCAACCTTTTGATCCCAAAGCTGCTTCTCTAACCATTAGACCATGACTTCGCCATTGTAGCCCCTTGCTAGCCTGTTTACACGTGTGGACCGTTTTATAAAACTCAACAAAATCTCATTTATTTCATATTTTGGTTTATTTGTGGAAGCCATGGCCTAAAGGTTTGAGAAGCAGCTTTGTGACCAAAAGGTTGCTGGTTTGATTCCCTGGGCCAGCAGGAATGGCTGAAGTGCCCTTGAGCAAGGCACTTGCTGCTCTGAGTATGTTGTACATCACTTTGGATAAGAGCATCTGCTAAATACCTCTAACATAATGTTGGTTTATTTTAATTTCATTGGCTCAAACAACCCATTACTATGATATGTTAAACAGTAGATAATTACACATAAATATACTCAGGAGACAGAATAACTCCAGACTTCCTGTTTATGAAGGCGGGTATATAAATGCAAAGCTGTGCAAACTTGTTCTGACACATCCTGGAACACCACAGCAGTGCAGGTTGTTGATTTCTGACCACAATGGAGCTCGAGAAGAGTGCAACTGAGATTCATTCTCACGCTGTTGACTTTTTTCCCCCTCTACATCTTGAGGAAATGACCATGAAATTAATTTTTGCAACTTTGGACTCGCTTTGCCTCGCTCCATACGGGAACAAAATTTCAAGCAGAAATCTTTGGTTTCTTCAATGAAACTTAGGGATTGAAGAAGCTTCGATTGTTGATTTGGAGTTCAAGGATTAATTCAAGAAACTCCAGAGACTCGGCGGTGGAAAGAAACTGGTGGCCAAGATGATGTTTAAGAAATGGTACATAAAGAATTTCTTCAATTTTACTTAAATATAACATGATAGATTTGAGTTAAATCACATAAATATGTGTTCAAATTAATAATATCCAGTCAGTCATACGAGTAATGACTCTGCATTATCGCATGGATTTTTTTTAAGCCGATATTGTAACTTGAATGTATTTTTAGAGCTGTACATGTTTTTGTTTTGCTGAAACTTGGCGCCCACGGTGAAGCTGACACTGTGCAGCTCTTTGCATACTGGTAGGTTTTTCAAGAAGATTTTAAAACGATATTTCGATAAAAATCAACTTCAATGTGCAAAGCCTTAAAGTTATTATTAACCTACTAAAACAAATTTAACATCAACGTTTTATATAGTTGTTAATTACTAAAAGTGAAATATCGAATCCTTGTCATCACCGATTGGTTTTTAATTTTTTGGGACCTTAAATTTGAACGACGTAACTGAGCTGGCGTTTAGACCCACACGTATTTTCTATCATTCCAGGATGCTAGATGGTGCTGTGTTCTTTTCTTTAGACTGAATTTTCTCCTTTGGTTACGATGGTAAGCATCGAAGTCTTCAAGAAAATTCTTAACATATATTTAAGGATAAATTTTTATCTTCTATGTGTATAGTCCTGACAATTTAATATAAACCTTTACTTTAATTGCTAGAGTTCAGAGTAATCTAGCTGATCTGGTGTCTGGACATCGGTTGCATGTTTAGTGGTGTTTTGGAAGTTAGCCATTGTGTTTATGCTAGGTCTGTGAACAGAGTTGACATAATTGACACCTATATGAAGCTTTTATCAATCATTGTGAAATATATTTAACATTTTGCGATTCAGCATGAAAGTTGAATATGTGCAGTTTAAGGTTTGACGTTCCACACCCATTTTTATACCCCTGCTCCGGGGTGTGTGTGTGTTATACTGGTTTATTTACCTCTGTCCATCCAGCTGTATCATCATCTGTCTGAAACCCCCTTTTTCTTAGCAACCACAAATCATAGCCACTTGGTACAAATCTTCAACTTGGGGTTCTATATGTTTACCATTTTCAGGTCTGTCGCACATCAACTTCCCGTTTACTGACAATGTATTTATGAAAAATGTAGCATGGATTTACAAAATTTTCCTAACACTTTTCTCAGAAACTACAAATCACAACTGCTTGATATTTGGTATCGAGCTTCAACTTGGGGTTCTATACCATGCATACCGTTTTCAGGCCTGTCTCACGTCGACTTCCTGTTTACTGATTGAATATATTTCCGAAACATGTAGCGTGGATTTACAAAATTTTCCTAACACTTTTCTCAGAAACTACAAATCACAACTACTTGATATTTGGTACCGAGCTTCAACTTGGGGTTCTATACCATGTGTACCGTTTTCAGGCCTGTCTCACGTCGACTTCCTGTTTACTGATTGAATATATTTCCGAAACATGTAGCGTGGATTTACAAAATTTTTGTAACACTTTTCTCAGAAACTACATATCACAACTACTTGATATTTGGTACTGAGCTTCAGCTTGGGGTTTTATACCATGCATACCGTTTTCAGGTCTGTCACACATCGACTTCCTGTTTACCGACTGAATGTATTTACGAAACTTATAATAGCGTGGATTTTGACGCCATTTCAAAAAGCATAATGCTATTTCAAAATGACAGTTTACCAGGAAGCTACTTGAAATCCCTGGGGAGAGACACTGCCCTTTACTTACCTGTTTCAAGGTTAATTATTTGTTGAAGTCAACATTCATAATAAGTGTCCTATTCCTTCGATTGCTTGCATTCTGATAAAAGTAAGAGCGGGGGGGGGGGGGGGGATACGTAAGTGAGCAGTTGTAGCTCACAGTTGAGCTTGTTTTTCCTCGTTGTGGATCTCTCCAAACCTTGACCTGAATCTCTGTAAATGTTTAGTAAAGAATAATAAAAACTAGATAGAACTCGACGCTAACGGCATCGATGGGGATGCCTCCGCCTGGTAGACTACACGCCTTATGAAGTTGTGATTTGGGGATGGACATTTGACCTCACAGTAATCTTGACCTGGTGAAATTACTTGTATTAGCCTTGGAGATATTTTGTTCACAAGGTTTTCGGACACACATTTGACCCCACAGTGACCTTGACCTTGGACCTTTTGATCTCAAAATCTAATCAGTTTCTCTTTTTCCCCAAATGCACAAATGGTGAAAGTTTGGTGAAATTCCTTTCATTTGCCTTGGAGATATTGTGTTCACAAGGTTTTCGGACAGACATTTGACCTCACAGTGACCTTGACCTTAGACCTTTTGATCTCAAAATCTAATCAGTTCATGTTTGTCCCAAAGCACACAAATGGTGAAAGTTTGGTGAAATTCCTTTCATTAGCCTTTAAGATATCGCGTTCACAAGGTTTGGGGACGGATGGACGGACGGACAACATAATGCCTCCTGCACCTTACGGTGGCGGAGGCATAAAAATGATATTTAAGTTCAAAATGCACAGTAAAGCGGCATATCTACATTGATGTTTAACCCGTCACTTTGTAGTTTGTTATTCTCATTTACTGAGATCCATATATTCGACAATGCTAACATGCGAACCTGTTTATGCTCCTCAAAGACGTTATAGCCGTTAATTTTACTGTTAATCTTTGCAAGGTCTTAGTTACATGTTTATACTCCATGAACAGAAGGTTGTGTAATAGAACACCTATAGAGCAGCTCCTATGAGACGAGAAATATGAATCATTTTCATAACAATTCTTTTGTTTTTAGCAATTTGATTGGCTAACAAAGACAAATAAGGAAAACCAACATGCAATCTATACAACTTGAACTGTTGTGTAATGGTGAGTTGGTTAACTTGAAACTAAAAGTGAACTGAAGTTCTGTCCTCCTGTTGAGGACGGCCCCATGAGGACAGTTGAAAGTCGCACTTGGAGGACGCTCTGGACTCTTACAGTAATGCTTTTATGGCTGAGGACTGCAGTTGACTTGCTAACTTTAGGACTGCAGTTGTCATGAACAGTTTTGCACTCAAGTTTCCATCAATGAAGAGTTATAACATCAACGAAACTGATTTCATGTTAAAACTGTAGTCATGTTGTCTGTTGTTGCCCAAATGAGGATGGGTTCCCTTTTGAGTCTGGTTCCTCTCGAGGTTTCTTCATGTCGTCTGAGGGAGTTTTTCCTTGCCACCGTCGCCACAGGCTTGCTCATTGGGGATAGATTAGGGATAAAATTAGCTCATGTTTTAAGTCGTTCAAATTTTGTAAAGCTGCTTTGCGACAGTGTTTATTGTTAAAAGCGCTATACAAATAAACTTGACTTGAATTGACTTGAACTGAAGTAAACTTTTGGGGAGTAAATGAAGTCAGTGTTGAAGATAAATGGGAATACTGTATCTCGAACAATTCTTGTGTGTTGGTTAAATACTGTAATGTTGGAAATGTTTTACGTTGAGGTTCCTTTAAATGACCTGCGTTAGTTAACATGAACAATCCAGGAGCTTTGACGTTAAAGTCACTAACATGGCAATTCAGTGAATCCCACATGATTAACCAACATGAACAATATTGTCTCTGTCCATGTTGTGTAACTGTTGTGCTGGTTCTGTCACTGTCCTGGAATTGTGAACAGTGATACTGTATCTGCCCCTAATTAGTGTAGCGTTGTACGTGTGTTTGTATCCCATTTTGTTTTATGTCGCCTGTCTCGGGACTACGGATGAAAATGAGCAATTATGCTAACTCTGGCATATTTACATTACGTATTTTATACTATTGTTCATGAATGTGCACTGTCCCTATCAAATAAACCAATAAATAAATATAACTCACAACTGAGAATAAAAAGCAAGCTGTAATATGTGAACCTGGAGTTCAGGAAATTATCAGCATTTAAGAACATGCTGTAATTATGAACTGATGTGGACTTTAGTCATTCGTCTAGTAATGAAAAAAACCATTGAAGTAAATTAAGTTAATATAGAGTACGTATTAAAATTGGCATTGCTAATTAATGTTAATTAAAGGAGAACTGAAGTCATATTTAAACTTGCTTTATTTCTTAATTAACGTGCTATTCAATTACTTTTTTGGTTTTAGTAACCTTATATCGTGACTTGTATTGGCAACTAATTGCAATTAAATATTATACTTATCGGCCTGTTCGGTTTTTAGCCGTGTTGAATTTAGTTTGTTTGGTCCACGGCAGGCGTCGCTTATCCGCGCGTTCTTCACGAGACTTGTGCGAGATTTTGAAACGTTAAGTGTCAGCCAGGTGTCAGTGCTGCCATTTTGAAAACTGTTTTCCAAACGAAATCTTGCACAAAAACGAGTTTAAATGACGATTACTGCCTACTTTTTTCAAACTTTCCTGATCGCTATCAAAACAAACAAAACTTCCGGCTTGATTACGTCAGCGTTCGAAAGAGGGCGTGCGCGTCTTTTGACAACGCTGGCAGATGTCGGTCACTTTGATTTCCGCTGTACGTTTTACTTCCGTCCTACGATGTCTCGCACAGGTCTCAACGAATCTCGTTTACAGCCGTCGCTTTGACATATGGACTGATATTACAGAGCGTATTTCAAACACTCATAACTTGCTATAGCAGTGACAAAATAGCGATCAGAAATGCATTCCGATATTTAATAAAATGAGAGAAATAGAATGTTGATAATAAAAATTTGCCTTCAGTTCTCCTTTAAGGGAACCTTACCCTGATATTTCAATGGATGTGTCATCTTAGAAATACTCCTAATGATGATGTTTCAGGGATTGAAGCTGTCAAAGGACAAACGAAGCAAACTCCTGGCAGGGAGAAAGGCCTTGCCCTCTGTTTCAGCTGAACCAACGAAGGTAATCATGCTGCTTTTTCACTAAATCGATTGCTATACAATACAATACCACAACACCATTAAGGAAACATTACAGCACAGTGTGTTTTATTTCCACATAGGAATTTTAAAATAGGTGTTTTTTTTCCTCTATGTTTTTTAGCTTTCAATTCAGTGTGTGGACAACCAAGCTGGGTTACGCGGCGTGGTTAGTAATGAAAAAGACGACTTCTCCATGTCTAATCCATCAGTAAGTTCCCTTTTGTGTTACTGATAGTGTTGTAGGACTCGAGACAAGTCTCGTCTTGGAATCGAGCGCATTTTTACTCAGTCTTGTCTCGGTCTCAGACATAAAAGACTCGGGATTCATTTCAAGACCACAACTGCAGGGGGGATTTCACTAAATTAGCTGTGCATTGTCTGATTTATTTGTTAACATCATTACTTTGATTGGATGTAAAATTTCCTGCTTCAAATGCAACCAATAACGTGTCTCATTGCTAATTTGAAATTTTACTTCCTGTTAATGGTCGTCACCCCTCCCCCTCCCCCCTTCACACACACTGGTCTGATTCTTGTCTTGACTCCGTCTCACCCTGTCTTGGGCTACATCCACACGACAACGAGATTTTTTTTTTTTTAAATATTGTGTCCACATGGGCAACGGATCAGTAAAATTTCAGGTACATATGGCAACGCAACGCTTGCTGAAAACGATGCAATACACATGCCACACCTCTAGGTGCGCTGTAAGACCGTCCCATCGGAGACACCAGAACAATAGAAGTAGGACGCATGCGCATAAACCCCTTCTTCTGTAGCATCAGCCACATAAAGTTTTGATTATTAATCAGTAGCGTAAAATAGTATCTATTGTCTAATACACTTATTTATATTTCATATTAAAACGTCTATGTAAATTAATACATAGAAAGCCTGGCCAGGCGCTGAACGTTCTTCTGCCTTCACTTTAAGAGAAATTCAGGGCGAGTATGAGCCTAGGTTCTTCTGTGTCACTCACCCTGTCACACGCACTCACCTTCTGCTCGTTTTTTGAATGGAGACGCGGAAAGAGGAATGAATGGGGGTAGATGGAAAGAGAGAGGAATGAATGGGGATAGATGGAAGCCGCCAACATTGATATCCTCCAGAATTCTTTAAATGGTCCAGAATAAATTGAATGCTACACGTTGATGGATTACTTTGTTCTTCTACGCCCTTTTTGAGGAATGTACAGAGATCTTGCAGTCATGTGACCAACATCTGAAGAGGCGAGATCGCTCCTTTTTTTTCCTTTTTATTTGTTGACAACTCGCATCGAGTTCGTTACACTTCTACCCGGCGTGAAGCACTCACAGTCATGTGGTTGTGACATCATTGTAAACAAATCCGTTCTACTCATCCAGACGACTTCGCAACGGCGCCGTTGCCAGATTTTTCCACTCTGGAACCCGTTCTCAAAAGATTTCATTTTGGGGCACCCAAAACGCCGGTGCCGTGTGGACGCCGGGCCGAAACAAACAATTTTATCAGATTCACCTGAATCCGTTGCCGTGTGGACAGGGCCTCAGTCTTGGTCTTGACTTGATCTCAAGCCCTCAAAGTCTTGGTCTCGATACACTTCGGCCTTGGTTGAGCTCGGTTTAGGTGGTCTTGACTCTACAACACTAGTGGCTGCTCTATTAAAACAAAATGGGGCTGCTAATTGATTTGAGCTCCAATCACGAGCTTCCTATTACATTCTGGGTCTGGGTCAGTGAGAAATTATACAGTAACAAAATCTTCAATTTGAGAATTCAATTTACGAAAGAAAGCATATTTTACTTGTGCTGCTTTTTCATTTCAACTTGCAATGCAAGAAATCACTCAAGTCGAGTCCGACATGAACAAAGTAAACAGTAGAAGATACGATATTTTTTCCCCATCCATGATAAAGGCAGCTGAGTTGCAGATGAACTGTCCTCCATTTATTCTTTAATTATTGTGATCATATTGGTTTAAATATATCCGTTATACTGACTTGTTTCTTTTTGTTTTAATATTTCAGTGTGAAGACGTCCCTCAGGACAATGACGGAGAAGGTGTAAATTGCTAAATTAGCCATTTAGCAAATATGTACACTATCGATATTTAAAACACTTGCGGTCCTGCATTAAATGTATTTTCTGAAACTAAACTGGTGTTAAATATTTTTATTTGTTGAATGATGTAGTATTACAGTATTGTATACTCTGTTGTAAAGCTGAGAGTGAGGATTTAATGGGTTAGAGAACAAAAGCAGCCAGGTGGGGAGTTCCCCTGCAATATAAACATGCTCTTATCCAGTAATTACATTCAACTATTCTGAAAAGTCCATAAAATTAATAGGACAGTGTGTGTCCAAGTGCATCTCAAAAAAATTGGAATATTGTAGAAAAAGTTAAATATTTCGGGCGGCACAGTGGTGTAGTGGTTAGCACTGTCGCCTCACAGCGAGAAGATCCTGGATTCGAGCCCAGTGGCCGACAAGGGCCTTTCTGTGTGGAGTTTGCATGCTGCCCACGTGGGGGTGCTCTGGTTTCTTCTTCTTCTGGTTAGGCTAATTGGGCAGCACGGTGGTGTAGTGGTTAGCACGGTCGCCTCACAGCAAGAAGGTTCCGGGTTCGAACCCAGCGGCTGGTGAGGGCCTTTCTGTGTAGTTTGCATGTTCTTCCCGTGTCTGTGTGGGTTTCCTCCAGGTGCTCTGGTTTCCCCCACAATCCAAAGACATGCAGTTAGGTTGACATGGGGCGGCCTTGGGCTGAGGTGCCCTTGAGCAAGGTACCTGACTCCTGACTGCTCCCCGGGTGCTCTGGTGTGGCTGCCCACTGCTCTGAGTGTGTGCGTGTGTTCACTGCTTCAGATGGGTTAAATGCAGAGGATGAATTTCACTGTGCCTGAAGTGTGCACGTGACAAATAAAGGTTTATTTTTCTTCTTCTGGTGGCTCTAAATTGACCATAGGTGTGAATGGTTGTTTGTCTCAGTGTGTCAGCCCTGCGATAACCTGGCGACTTGTCCGGGGTGTACCCTGTCTCTCGCCCATAGTCAGCTGGGATAGGCTCCAGCTTGCCTGTGACCCTATAGAACAGGATAAGTGGCTACAGATAATGGATGGAGTTCAATATTTCCCATCAGTTATTTAAGAAAGTGAAAATATAATATATTCTAGACTCATTACACAAACTAAAATTTTTCTAATTTAATTTTGATAATTATGGCCTACAATGCAAAAACTTAAAAAAAAAAAAAAACATACCTCAAAATATTACAGTATTTCATTTCAAGTTTGAGTAAAACACTATAAATCCCATAGATCTCTTGGTCTAGTTCAGTACACGCAACCACAATCATAGGGAAGACTGCTGACTTGACAGTTGTCCAGAAGACGATCATCAACACCCTCCACAAGCAGGGTAAGCCACAGAAAGTCACTGCTGAAAAGGCTGGCTGGAAAAGGTGCACAAGCAACAGGAATGACTGCAGCCTTGAGAGGACTGTCAAGAAAAGTCAATTCAAGAACTTGGGAGAGTTTCACAAAGAGTGGACTGAGGCTGGTGTCGGTGCATCAAGAGCCACCACGCACAGACCGCTTCAGGAAAGCGGCTACAACTGTCACATTCCTAATATCAAGTCACTCCTGAACCAGAGACATCAGAAGTGTCTTACCTAGGCTAAGGAGAGAAAGAACCGGACTGTTGTTCAGTGGTCCAAAGCAAATTTTGCATTTCATTTGGAAATCAAGGTCTTAGAGTCTGGAGGAAGAACTGAGAGGCACAGAATCCAAGGTGTTTGAAGTTCAGTGTGAAGTTTCTGCAGTCTGCGATGATTTGGGGTGCCATGTCATCTGCTGGTGTTGGTCCACTGCGTTTTATCAAGTCCAAAGTCAACACAACATCTACCAGGAGATTTTAGAGCACTTAATTCTTCTATCTGCTGACAAGCTTTATGGAGATGCTGATTTCCTTTTCCAGCAGGACTTAGCACCTGGCCACAGTGCCAAAACTACTACCAAATGGTTTGCTGATCATGATATTACTGTGCTTGATTGGCCAGCCAACTCACCTGACCTGAACCCCAGAGAGAATTTATGGGTTATTGTCAAGAGGAAGATGAGAAACACCCAATCCAAAAATACAGATGAGCTGAAGGTTGCTATCAAAGCAACCTGGGCTTCAATAACACCTCAGCAGTGTCACAGACTCCATGCCACGCTGCATTGAAGCAATAATTCGTGGTAAAGGAGCTCGAACCAAGTACTGAGTGCATAAATGAACATACTTTTCAGAAGTTGGATGTTTCTGTATTGATCTTTTTTTGATTGATTTGATCTGAGGAAATATTCTAATAATTTGAGACTGGATTTCTGATTTATATGAGCTATAAGCCATAATCATCACAATTAAAGCAACAACAAAAGGCTTGAAATATTTCACTTTACATGTAATGAATATAGAATATTTGAAAATTTACCTTTTTGAATTAAATTACGACAATTTTTTTTTTTTTACTTTTTTCATGATATTCTAATCATTTGAGATGCACTAGTAGTTACAAGACACCCTTAAAGCTCATCTCAGTCCATCTACTGGTATGTTTTTGGGAGGTGAGAGGAATCTGGAGCAAATCTCTGCACAGACAGGACTCAGAGCTCAGGACTGAACCAGGAACTCCGGAGCTGTGAGGCAGCAATGCTACTCTGTACCAGTCTGCTTCCGTTCAACAATTGTTTGGACCTCATAATTAGTACTTCACAGGGAATTGATGGAGCATCTGTACACCTAATTACCTAATCGGCCAATCATGTGGCAGCAGCAACATAATGTGTATACAATCATACGGATACAAGTCAAAAGCCTTGGTTCATGTTCAAAGATAAAAAAAAAATTGGGGAAAATGTGAGATCAGTGTGGGCAGAAACACCTTGATGATGACAGATGAGAGTAGAATAGTCAGACTGAGACTGGTTAGAGCTGATAGAAAGGCTACAGTAACTCAAATAGCCACTCTTTACATCCATGCTGAGCAAAAAAGCATCTCAGAATGCACAACACACACCTAACAATGAACCTCTTCACTTATACTGCTTGTTTCAATAGTACACAGTAAAAGAAGAGACTTTATTTATAATCGCACTATCCGGTGTCACCCAGCTGGGGATGAGTTCCCTTTTGTCTTCATGTTTCTTCTTCATGTTGTCTCAGGGATTTTTTTTTCTGCCACCGTTACCTCCAGCTTGCCTTGTGATGATATCCATTGATGAAAATGCTTTATAAAATGTTAAAAGTGCTATAATTGAATTGAATTGACTTGAACATTGAGTTCGATGGGGAATGAATGGGGAAGCCATGGCCTAATGGTGAGAGAAGCAGCTTTAAGACCAAAAGGTTGCCAGTTTGATTCCCTGGACCAGCAGGAATGGCTGAAATGCCCTTGAGCAAGGCATCTAACCCCTAACTGCTCCCCAAGCTGCTTTGGGTATGTTGTATATCACTCTGGATAATAGCTTCTGTTAAATGCCTGCAATGTAATGGATAGCCTACAACAGCAGATCACATCCGGTTCCTCACCTGTCAACCAAGAACAGAGATGTGGCACTGCAGTGGGTCCAGGCTCATCCAAACTGGGCAGCTGAAGATAGGAAAAAGACCAGGTGATGTTTTTACAAAGCTAGTCCAGTCTGTGTGAGCCTTTTCCCACCGTCGTCTCAGATTCCTGTTGAGCAGTGGTGGAAGCTCTAACTAGTAGATCACCATTAGGTAAAAAAAAAAAAAGTCCAGATTGTGCCACTGCAGTTATAAACCACTGGAACCTTGAGACCCAAACATGTTCCTCCGGTTAATGATTGGACTAAGGAATTCTGGTTGGAGTTGGCCCAGAGAAAATGGTCAGTTTAGCTCCCCAACCGGTCTCCATAGTGACTCTGATGATACCAGCCAAGTTCAGGGTGCAGTCTTTCCACCTGACCATGACTCAGTGCTCACAGTCCAGCTGGACCTCTGTATTAGACAGCAGTTAAATATTACTAAATTAAATCACCAAACTTCTAATGTATTTGATAAATGATTGCAGTAGTTGTAAATTAAGATAATTTTACTTGATGAAATTGGAGGTGGTCTTCTTATGGGGATTCATTTGTTCAGTCAAACAAAGCTTTTGAATGTAAATCAGTTGTACTGAACATTAGCAATCCAGATCATTCACTGTATGGCATGCTAATCAACTCCGCATATGATAAAGTGCAGAGAGGTGACATAGAAGACAGGAAAATGAAGAAGAAAGTGTATGTCTTAAAAAAAAAAAAGAAGTGGTTTATTTTACACTATAGTTCATGAATTGGCCTGGGAAACTTTCCTCAGCTAGCAGCAGTTGCTCAGCTAGTCGGTTAGCTAGGTAGCTAGTTTACAAGCCACAAAATGCCAATGTTTAGTGTTAGCTTGCTACTAATTTTTCATGTACTACGATTGTGTATTTTGATAATCAGCACCTGTTAGATATAAAATTTAAAGACATACGTCAAATGTTGGAAATCAAGCTATGAAGGACATAACACAAGGTTAGCTAACCAGTTAATGGTCAACTGTGTCATATGTGGATAATCAAAGACGATTTCTTTCTTGGAATTGAGTCAGTTGGAATATTTTTTTTTAAATACATGGAGCTCAGAATCTTAAGTTAATGGCCTGAAGATTTGTGTTTCACACACAATTGTTATAAAATAAGTGACAATCGAATAGTTTAATTTGATGAAACAGGACTGTCCAAGCTGAATTCATTCATCCATTTTTTTTAATTAGAAAATCAGAGGTTTTGTTTTGTTGCCATAATAGCTCCGCATATCTAAAATGTTGAGGACTAGAAGTCCATCCGTCCATCCATTATCTGTAGCCACTTATCCTGTTCTACAGGGTCACAGGCAAGCTGGAGCCTATCCCAGCTGACTATGGGCGAAAGGCGGGGTACACCCTGGACAAGTTGCCAGGTCATCACAGGGCTGACACAGACAACCATTTACACTCACATTCACACCTGCGGTCAATTTAAAGCCACCAATTAGTCTAACCTGCATGCCTTTGGGGGAAACCGGAGGAAACCCACGTGGAGAACATGCAAACTCCACACAGAAAGGCCCTCGTTGGCTGCTGGGCTCAAACCCAGGATCTTCTTGTTGTGAGGTGACAGTGCTAACCACTACACCACCGTGCCACCCAGGACTAGAAGTCATTGGGATTTTTTCAGCCTGATTGGACAGAAGACAGAATTGTGTGTTTTCCAAAGCACATGTAGAACGCACACTGGTCTTACACACCTCTAGTTATCATCATGACAGAAATAGAAATTTGAACAGAAAGTTAATTCAACATAACGTAACGTCATGGCACTGTCGGTGTTGCTTTTGGACAAATACGATTTCCAAAGCTGCCAAGATAATCCTGAGTCTTGGACTGTCGATAAAGAAAACTAGGACACCCTGTAATCTCAATGCATTTTGTAAGAAGGCTTTAAATCCACTGAGTTAAACATTTCAGAACATGTACAGTATATCCTTTTATAAAGAGGAAAAGGAAAGCCTGCTGCGTGTCTGTAATGGAGATGAGCATAAATCAAGAACTAAATGAGTTGTTATATTATAAACTTGGTTGACGTATGTGTACATGTTAGTTAAAAAATTGATAGTGGTTGAATTCAATTTTTGTTTTCTCAGTTACAACCTGATTAAATTGAGTGCTTATACTGCCCTCTTGTGGCCAGAAGTGATTTTTTGGGGGGTGTATAATTTAATCATAGTATGTTTAGTTGATTTTTTTTTGTTGTTTACAAAATATATAAGATATTTACCCATAGACATATCAGCATTTCACAGCTCAACATCCAACCTATGAAAATACATATAGTTAAGCTACTAGCTACCAGACTGAGTTAAATGACCTAGCTTGATCTTTTGGTGTTTTTACAGTAAAAAATTACTTCAAAATTCACTAGTCATTCCTTGTTTTGTTAAATACATTTAGGTTAACGTGTAGGATAGTGTACAAGTAGCAACATTGCTAAATGTAGCTACAAATGTGCATGTACTAGCTAGCTAACAAACCTAGCATGCTAATGTTAACTTTCTTTTTGCTGAGGATGGAGATGGTGTTCACTTCAGCATAAGTTACTCAAGTAATTTTTCACCAGCTCACCTATTTGCTCTGACTTTAAGCAGTTTTCTTGGTCATTACTTTTACACAGTTGAATTATTGCTACAACAGCAGTACTTACTTGTCAGTGTGTTTTGTTTTCTTTCCACCCCTGTATAGAGTGCATAGATGAGTTTTAAAAAGTCCCTGCAATGTCAAAACTGTTAGATACGAGGACATTCGGTCCCCATTGAGATCCTGTATATAAAAACATACCCACACGTTCGTACAAGTCAAGTCGTCCACTGATTTGATTTTGCCAACATTTACAAATTACTAACAAATACTTGTTAAAAAAAAGTTTAAAATGTAGTGTAAGGAAAAGCACTGATTTTATCAGCACCATGATCAAAGTGAAATGGTTTTAATTTCATCCTATTATTGACTAACATACAGTCAATAAAAATATAATTGTAATGGCTTTATCAATTCACATGAAACCTCCATGGAGTTGAATTGATTTGATCAGAAAATAAAAGTATTTCCACTTATTCGTATGACTTGTTTTAATGCGATCAGGTAAAATGTAAACTTTCACTTCTCCAGGAATACACTGCAAATAACAAGGACTTTTCTTCTTTTGGCTGCTCCTGTTAGGGGTTGCAACAGCGGATCATCTGGATCTGCATATTTGATTTGGCATAGATTTTACACCAGATGCTCTTCCTGATGCAACCCTCCCCAATCTATCCAGGCTTGGGATTGACAGTAAGTATGCACTGACTTGTACAACCTCAGTGGCTGGGTATTTTACCTAACGTGCATGTCTTTAGACTGTGGGGGAAAACCGACGTAGACAACCTTTTTTCCCCCCTGTAACATTTAATTTTGTGCTGGAAAACTAATGTTTGGAACTCAAATGTTTTTTGTACTGACTCAGTAATGTAGGTCATAAAATAGAAATCTATAACAAAGTTTGTATGAAAGAAAATAGAGGGCCTAAGACTTTTGCACAACACACACACAGTGGGGAAACTAAGTATTTAATGCGTCAACATTCTCAGTAAATATATTTCTGATGGGGATATTGACATGAAAATTTCACCAGATGTCGGTAACAAGCCAAGTAATTCACACATACAAAGAAACCAAAACATATATGTCCATAAATTAAGTCTAATAAAGTGGAATGACACAGGGAATAAGTATTGAACACGAAGAAAAGGAGGTGCAAAAAGGCAGAGAAAGCCAAGAAACCAGCTGAAATCTGTCAGTATTTAGAAAACAATCCTTCCCCATCAGGCTGGTTTAGTCCTAATTGATAGCCTATAAAAAGGTTTCTCATTACCAAGGTGTCACACAAGAAGCATCTGATGAGGAGTGTGAGGGAAATTTAGTGGATGAACATTCCTATTCTCCGTGTTTCTGTGTTGAGCTCAAGTGACCTAGTATACTGAGAAAGTTGTTTTTCCCATGTTGTAATCGCCTTTCTGTGGCCTTGGTGGTGATAAGCAGGGTGCCCGAGTTCTCCCTAACTATGCATCCACCTGCACATACCAGAGCACGCCAGGTGCACTCATTAGCAAAGCTTCATAGAAAATCTTGAGCCAATCACATACAGATGTGAGCAGTAAGCGAATGCAATTAGAGTATAATAGATAACAGCCACTAAAACACAACTCAGAGTGCGCGTACTCTCGGCATCAGAAGTGGTGTCTTCTCTTCCTTTCTTCTTTTTCCTTTCCTATTTTATATATCTGTTTATATGATCTACTATAATAAATAACTGAAAAGACAACTGCTAAGCATTCTGAAGTGTTTATTAGAAGTGTTTATTAGAAGTTTCCATTACAATTTGGCGTCCCTGGGTGGGCCCTACATGTCTGATCCTCGGACGACGGAACACTCCCAAGGCTATGGTGCGGAGCTGAGAACTCGGACGAGAGACCAGACCATCAGGGCTCACCGAACCAGTAAGTGATAACTTTGCATTCTTGTGTAAAGAAATTAGTGGAAACAGTATTTAAAGATTGATAAGAGATGGACAGAAGTTTGTCTGAGCCCAGGAGGACTGCTAAGCTGTGGTATCATCAATGTTTGCAGAAACGGGTAAAACACAATTTTAAGACAATAAACCATGAGTAGTTTATTGGGTTGTGTAAGAGAATTATCCGCCTATGTGACGACTGGGTAACGGCTCGCCTACTTGAGGGGAAGTATGGGTGCTTGTTTTGACAGATTCACGTTCAGCGATTTGTAACTGGGAAAGAATTGAATCTTGCTCCCTTTGTTCTGTGTGAACAACTGGCCCATCGTAGGAACGGGATAGAGACGTTCGATCACGAAATCACCAAGAGACACCGGTGTGCACGCAAAATATTGATGAATTAACAGAGTACTGTCCTCCTCCAAATTCTGAAACAGAGAAACAGATCTTGTATGCATGCGCGAGTTGTCTTTGAGGTTGTTATGCTAAATAATACCTACTTTAGTTTAAGGCAAATGTCGGAAATTGTTTACTATAAGAACATACCTAAAGGATTGTGTCGCATTTTTGGACATAGTCCAACTTGTTGTTCTTGTGATCCTGATAAAAAAAAAAACAAAAACTCAGCCATTGTTGTCATAACCTATTGATATAACAGTGTACAATGAGGAACAGAAATGTTAAGTTAGGGAGAGAAAAGAAAAAGCAAGTAAGCCTGAGGCTACATGTGCTACAATAAGAATTGGATGTTCCTATGACAGCCCAAACATCCAGTTTATGAAAACCTCGTATGGAGAGGATTATTTGGCACAGTTTGAGATATGGGTAAAGGACTTAGGATTCCCTGAGAAGGGCAGTTTTAGTCCCAGGCAGATAGAACAGTTAGAAGAAAACTTGAAACGGAAGGAAAAAGAAGAGTCTGCAGATAATGTTAAGTTCTTAGGGGACTGGAGGGTGTTTTCTGCATGGAAAGAAGAAACACTTGAGAGAGTACAAAAGAGTGAAACGACAGGCAGGGCTCTCACCCTCTTCTCAGTGTTTGAAATATCAGATGGACCCTGACCTGGAGTCTGCCCCAACACCCCAACACACACTGCCTCCTCAGCAAGGCGGAGCATCAAGCGCCTCACCCACAGAAAGGGGGAGAAGTTGAGACAAAGAACAAAACTGAGCCTCTGGAATCTCTCCCAGCCTACCAGCCGCCTCCAGCATCAGCGCCTCCCCTCGCTTCTCCATCACACACGAGATCCGGTCTTGCATATGGCGACGGAAGAGACACCCTCCTGGACCTGACCACATGCTCACCGGTGGGTCCACAAGGCCGTAACCTAAAGTCTGAAGTCCTTCATCTTCTAATGGTGGAAGTGGCTGGAGCTGACGGCGTGCTTCTAGTCCACAGACCCTGGACGACAGCTGACATGAAGGAAAGCATGGCTTCTCTTTCCAACATGAGAGGTAGGAGGAAAGAGATTTGGTAATGAACCGTTGATGTTTTGCAGAGAATTCCGTCCGACCACCCATGAACTTCGCCACCTACTCATGACCAAGATAGGTATAGATTGGAGCAAGGTTTCCAGAGAGCGGCCAGAAGCTGACCAGTGGATGGAAATAGTGAGTACAGAAATACCCTCACTGCTCCCTGTGCTCGTCTGATCGAAGCTTTTCCATTGAACATAGACATTACTAAGATCAGTATGTGTAAGCAAGAAGATGGTGAAGTGGTGTCAGCGTTTCTCACTCGTTTCACCGCCATGCACAAGAAACACAGTGGCCTGACCAGACCCGTGACCCTGGCTGGAGTGGAAGGCACTCATGAGGTCTGGGAAGCGCACCTGTGGAACAGTTTCATGAATGGTATGAATCTAGCAGTGGCCAGGTCAGTAAAGCAGCTCTGTCTCCTGTGAGAAACCGCCAGCCTCACCAAGATCGAGCAGTACGCTGTGCATGCAGAAAGGCTGCTGAAAGAGAAGGAGAAGACAAAGTCAGCACAAAGAGACCAAGACCTACACGCCGCCACTCTCACACTTCTTCAGACTGTTCAGCCTGGACAAAGAGGAAGAGGTCGAGGTAGGGGCTGAGGCAGGAAGACCTGGGGTGACTCATCCTGGATAAAAGGCCCAACCTGCTACAACTGCAATCGGAAGGGACACATGGCTCGAGATTGTCTCCACAGTAGCAGGCAGAAGCCCCATGAGGAGTACAGCAAAACAGACCGACGGGCAGACTCCAGGAATGGGCCCCACACAGAGAACAGGGGAGGTAACACACACCTGATGATACACAGACAGGAGCATTCACAAATGTTAAACACATTAGTAGCAGCACCTGCATGCAACAGCAAGACTACACAGAAATGCCTGATACACCAGTCCAGGGCCCTGTACTACGAATGGAGGTCAACCTACCCAGAAGTAACCCAGGGTTCCCCTGCTAAACCGGGGTTGACAAAACCTGGTTATCTTGTTTGGGGTTAAACGGTACTACGACGCCAGTTATGAAATTGATTTGTTGAATGTGTTAACCTAATCGGGTTAATGCGCGTTCACGTTAAAGGGGAGGTTATCAGCGCAAATCACCACTGTTCACAATGGCACGGTCGCCGTACTTCACGGAGGAAGAATGCGCTGTCATAATGCAAAGCTACGAGGAGTTCAAAACAACATTAAGAGCAAAATCTAACACAGCGGCTGCCAATAAGGAGCGGCAAGCATGTTGGCATCGAATTGCCGATCGGGTAAATGCGCAAGTACATTCTCCCTTCTACATGTTCCAGAACAGAAGTATAGGATGAGAGAAAGCTTCATGATCAATCACAAGTCACAGAAAATGGTCCTTCGACGTGGCCCCAGTCATATATAGCTTGTTTAATGTCCGAAAAATCCTGAATAAAATTTGATATGGTAAATTCATGGAGTAGCCTACTTAAGCTGATATGTGCACAGGGTCACATGAATTAGGATGACTGACTGTTCAGTCCCTTTGACTAAGTTGGTGTATGTCCTGTGAACATTTCAGAGGCAACAGCAGTGCCAAACGCACCTGGCAACAGGTGAAAATGAAATACAAAAACAATTCATAATGGTGTGCGTGCACGTAAGCAAGCATTCATTTGCCTTTTATTTATTCAAGTTTTATCTGTTTGCCGAATAGTTCAAATTGTTTTGTATATAGTTTATAATGTGTGATAATGATAATATTGTGGGAAAACTACTTTGCACGGACGTTCATTTAATTTATTCTATTTGTGTATTTTATTTATTTATCCGTTTGTCTAGTTGTATCCATTTCTAATATTTTTTGCATTAATAGTTTTTTTTCCTATTAAAATAATCGTGTTCTTGTTATAACTTTCTGACTGTTTAGTTGTATCTATTTTTACAATTTCAATATTTTTAAAATATAAAGTTTGTTTTTTTTCTATTAAAATGTTCTTGTGTGATAACTAGTTCTTGTGTTGTATTTATTGTAGTTGTATCTCAGACTTAATATTTTTGTAAAACAAGTGTTTTTCTATCAAATATTCTTGTGTTCTTGATAACTATGTTCTTGAGTGGGTTCTTTTTTTTACGGAAAAGCCGTTCTGCATGGACATTCATTGAAGCCCTCTGTTTTTTAATGGTTATGAGCGTTTAGGGGTTACAATAATGCAAGTCTAGGTTGCTTTATATAAAAGGTATGTCCAGAAATATTGTCACTGTCTAAGCAGAGGGATCTGGCTTCTTTAGACGCTGTCTTCTTAAAACTGAATAAATATTTAAAAAGAGCCAAATGAGCCAGTCTTTTGAACGGCTCTTTTCAAAGAACGGATTACAAAGATGCAGATCCCATCAAAGAGCCATAAATCCCATCTCTAATCTGCGCTCCGATATCGCACGGGTCATCCAGGTACGCTGGCATTGTCTCTAGAGGAAATGTCGGTGGAGAGGTGGTGTTTAAAAAGGGTGTGGTTAATCGGAAACCTCGGGTTAACCAAGAACATAACCTGAGACAAGCAGGTTTGAGATGCAGCGTAAATTGCCATGGCAGCATACCTCGGTTTGAACATAGCCAACTTTCGTAGTATGGGTTAATCGGGAAGTTACGCTGCATGTGATCAAGTTACTCTCGAAGTTACCCTGGTAAGCCAGAAAACCCGCTTCGTAGTACAGGGCCCAGATAGATACACCCGAAGTTGCATTAAGTTTGTTAAAATACACAACTACTCCCTTCTCTAAACTCCCTTGTATGCCCTTCACTGTATGTGGGCATGTGTTAACCTTTTTAGTAGATTCTGGAGCAGGACACTCAGTTATACAACATGGGGTACTTCCAGTGGACCCACCACTCAGCTCAAATTCTATTCAGACGATGGGCATCTCAGGACGACCTGTAACCGAAACTCAGTCAACCTCCTGTGTAAAAGTGAGGGAGGAATAGTTACGTCCCACTCATTCCTCATCTCACATACATGTCCAGTAAATTTGTTAGCATGCGATTTAATGTGCAAATTAGGAGTAAATCTCATGTCCACTCCAGATGGACTAACTACTGAAGTAACTGAAATGTGCGGTGTGCAGTATGGGTTTGGAAGCCCCCTGTATGTGTATGTCAGGCGGTTCTGCTCAGATCAACTCGCACAAACTCCCAAACACCTTGTACAGCTCACACACTTGAACACCTCACCAGTTGACACAGATTATATGAAAGAGGAAGATTTGCATTGTACAGCACATGTTCACCAAGGGCAAGATGTAGAGTTTGAATAGACTTGGTTTGCAGACCCCCATGTACATTAAAGCTTGACCCTCAAAACTATGTATTGGTCTAAACATTGTGCTGTGCAGGTCCATTTTACTCGTTGTCTGAAAAACTGCATCAATGTTCATCGCAGTGTTCTCAAATATGTTATACGCAGCCTCGTGCCAGAGGACTCTGAGGTCGGCTGCTGCCAACATGATTTCTTTGACATTGGTAATTCTATACCCCATGTCTCATTAGCAAAGCCACGAGCTGCCCATTGGAAAGACATGGGGAAGTGGGTCAAGAAGTGCACAGTCAATGGCAATGAATGGTCCCAAACAGAGGACCCTAGTGTGTTTTGCCAAAGGCTTGGGGTCTACAAACAGTCATGCTGTGTGTAGCCTGTGGATTGGGCTTTAGAATACATCCAATGTAACCCGTGCGTGTCATAAGAGGCGACTAAAAGGGGTAAGGGAAGGACACCCCGACAGAAAAACCCTCCACAGTGGGCCAGCATCCCGCCTGGAGTATAGTTTGCTATGGAATCTAACAAGGACAAATCACATCACTGAACCTTCTTCTGTGAGCGACCTCACTGCCTCACAAGCCAGTATGATGACGACTAACGGTCAAAGCTTGACCCAAGAAGCAGATAGTCTGACACGAGGTGGCAAACGGAAGAGCCTTAAAATCATGAAGAAAGCACTGAGAGTTGGGTTGTGGAACACCAGAACTCTGCACAAGAAAGGCAGCAAAGAACTTAGTAAATGAGATGGAACGATACAATCTTGATGTTTGTGGCATCTGCGAAACTCATATCACCGGATCTGATATCAAGACTATTGAAGGTTGGACACTCATTAATTCAGGCTTGCCTGACATTCATGCACACGGTGTAGGTCTGATGCTTTCTAGAAGAACAAGAGCAAGTTTAATGTCATACAAAACTATTAATGAGAGAATCTTGAGAGCGAGGCTATACGCGAAGCAAGTAAAGGTTACCATCATTTTGGCCTATGCCCCTACCGAAGAGGCAGAAGACGATGTGAAAGATCATTTCTATGAAATTCTGCAGTCAGTCACGGATGTGCCAAGACATGACCTCAGACTTGTTGTTGGGGACTTCAATGCGAAAGTTGGTAGCGATAATAGCAACTGGACAAGAGTTATGGGGTCCCATGGTGTGGATATTATGAACAATGGATTGAGGCTGGTTGAGTACTGTGCTGAAAATGACATGGTCATTGGTGGTACCTTATTCCAACATAAAACCATCCACAAGACGACCTGGACATCTCCTGATGGTAACACGCAATCAGATCGACCATGTGTTGATCAACAGCAGGTGGACAAAGTCATTACTGGACGTTCGAACCTTCAGGGGAGCAGATATAGGGAGTGACCATGACTTAGTTATAGCCAAAGTCCAACTTAAATTGGCGGCACAGAAGAAAACGTCAAAGAAGTCTAAACTGAAATGCACAGATCTACAGCTTCCACCCTTCTCTAGAGACTACCAGTCAAAGATAGCTGAAAGATTCGAAGCATTATCTGATATAGCATCTGAGCCGGATATAGATTACGAATGGAGTAGATTTAAAGAAACGGTCTACAAAGCAGCTGAGGAGACGGTAGGACCCCAGACAAGAGAGCATAAGAGCTGGATAAGTAAGGAGACATACGAATTGATTGAGCAATGCAGAATCCCAAAGAGGGTCAGAGATCATGACAATACGGAGGATAACAAGAGGAAGTACAGAGAGTTAGACAAGTGTTAACAGTGCTGAGAAAGATTGGAAATCCTGGATAGATGAGCAAGCAAAGGAGCATCAACTAAACACAACCAGAGAGTCGTATACCAAAAAGTGAAGACGCTTACAGGCAAAAAGACAAGCAGTACACCCTTAGTCAAAGATAAAGATGGAAATATAATAGGTGACGAGGAAAAGTTGGAGAGATGGGCTGAACATTTCAGTGAACTCCTCAATGCTGAACCACCTGCAAATGTGATGGAGGACATCCCCATTGAGTGGGACCAGCTTGATATTGACCTGAATGACCCTACTAGGGAGGAAGTTATTGAAGCCATTAAGCGTCTGAAAAATAAAGTACCTGGATATGATGAAATTACTGTAGAGATGTTAAAAGCTGGAGGAGAGAAGTTAGTAGACTGGTTGTTGCAAATCTGCATTGTAGTGTGGAAGACGGAAAGAGTGCGCCAAAAGATTGGAAAAGAGGAGTCATCATCAAACTCCCGAAGAAAGGAGATCTCACCATCTGTAGTAATAACCGCAGTATTACCCTTCTAAGCATAGCCGGGAAAGTACTCTGCATCTTGGTTCTCCTGCGTACTAGAGATTCCGTGGATGAGCGACTCAGAAAACCAGGCTGGATTTAGAAAGGGGAGGTCATGCATCGATCAGTGCTTCGCCCTACGCCAACTAGTAGAAAAGTGCCTTGAATTTCAACTCTCGGCCAGCATCAACTTCATCAACTTTAAAGCTGCTTTCGACAGCGTAGACAGAGAATCCCTCTGGAAAATTCTTGAAGCATATGGGTTTCCCAAGAAGATAGCAAACATCATGAACACCTATGACGGATCGGAATGCTGTGTCAAGGTCGACGGAGAAACAACTGAATGGTTCCCAGTATCAGCGGGTGTTAGACAAGGTTGTGTATGGTCTCCAATGTTGTTTGCCATATTGATTGGGTGCTGAAACAAGCCCTGGACAGGAATGACTGGAATTGTACTCGAACGACGAAGGAGCCCACGTTACCAGCAGCAAAGATCATCTGATCTTGACTTTGCAGACGACAAGCGCCCTTATTGACGAGTCGGAAGAAAGATTACAGTATGCAACCACTCAAGTGAAAGAGGGAGGGAGTAAAATAGGACTAACCATTAACTCCACGAAGACCAAAGTTATGGCTGTTTCAAAGGATAAATGCGACATTACAATCAGTCTAAACCAAGATGCGTTGGAGAAGGTGGAGAAGTTTGTTTATTTGGGAAGTACGATAACATCCGATGTGACTTAACCCGAGAGATTAACAACCGTATAGGGAAAGCAGCGAACGCCTTTAATAAACTTCTACCCATCATGTGCCACAAGTCCATCCAGCTTCACACAAAAATGGCAATCAGGCCGTAGTAATTACCATCCTAATGTATGGAGCCAAAGCCTGGAACACAACAGTGCAGCAAGAGAAGTGACTATTGGCCTTCCATACTAGATGCCTTCGCAGAACTCTTGGTGTTTCCTGGAGAGAGCGTAAATCCAATGCAGAGATCTTCCAGAGAACTGGACAGGTGCCTCTAATGAACATCCTTCAACAAAGATGACTATCATGGTTTGGGCACGTTATGCACATGCCTCCAACACGCCTGGCGCACTGACTTCTTTATTGGGCACCTCAAGGACGCCGGCGCCCAGGCAGACAGCGTATGCGTTGGTGCGACGCGGTCACTAGAGACCTTCAACAATCCCTAACATATGAGGAGGTTATGGTGGCGTCGCAGGACAGGAAAAGTTGGCAGTCGTTTGTGTTGGCGCTATGTGGGTCTACCCACGAGAGCAGCAGTAAGTAAGCTTTGTGCGCACGCGCGCGCATGTTAAGCGCAGCGTAATATTAGCCACTGATGACCGGGATCCTGGGGACCCCGGCCATAGTGGCCTGTTTGTCTCTTTCCACAAGCATAACTCCAGCAGAGGTGCACCCCAAATTGGCAGGAGTTCCAAATTCCATTTGGGAGAAGGGTAAACATGATGTAGGTCTAAAAGAATGCTGAACCAGTGGTGATCACCCCCAAATCAGACTTCAGGCCTAAACAGACCCAGTACCCACTCAAACCAGAAGCAATTGCAGGTATAAGACCGGTCTTTGATTCGTTGCTGAAGGCAGATGTAGTTGTCCCTTGCCAGGACTCTCCAGTGTGTACTCCTATTTTTCCAGTTAAGAAGGCAAGAAAACCGTCCCAGCCCAATGAGTGGAGGTTTGTCCAAGATCTGCAAACAGTCAATGCTGCGGTTGTTCTGCACGTGCCCGACATCCCTAACAGTGTTTTCATTAACGATGACGAAATGATTGTCAACGCACCTTTTTTTTCATGACTAAAACAAGACAGTGATGAGCTAAACATAACTCTTTGATTACGAAAATATGATGAGACATATCTGTTTTCGTTGACAAGATGAAAATGTTAGTGGGTTGGCTATAGGACTGTCAAAATGCATGGCATTTCCTCCAACAGTGCGTGCAACCTGTCTGCCAAATGCTGAAAATATCAGCAATGCACCTGCATCCCGTCCTTGTTTGGCCACGCCCACCAGGCACAGTCACACAGTTCATGGACCATGGCGGTGGCAACGCCAACACAAGGGCTTGGTGGGCAGAAAAGACGCGATGATTTATGGACATACTTTACACATAATCCAGCAGAAATAAAACAATGCCTTGTAGTGAGAGACCGAGGTACATGCTGTGGCTATAAACTACGTGGCAAGAATACGACCGACCTCAAGAGGCATCTAAAGCTCACCATGCTGCTATTTCTGCAACGGCAAGTTAACGTTACAAGAAGTCATGTATACATTTGCTAGCTTTGGTTAAGGTCACTCAACAATCGGGCTGTGATTAATTTCCTATGAAGTTTTCCAAAACACCGTGACCTGGCGAAAATGAATGGGACCGCTAGCTTCATGCTAAAGTCGGCTTGGTTAAGCTAACTTAAATTCAATTAACATGTCATGAGTAAAACTTGGGCGGCACGGTGGTGTAGTGGTTAGCGCTGTCGCCTCACAGCAAGGTGGTCCTGGGTTCGAGCCCCGGGGCCGGCGAGGGCCTTTCTGTGCGGAGTTTGCATGTTCTCCCCGTGTCCGCGTGGGTTTCCTCCGGGTGCTCCGGTTTCCCCCACAGTCCAAAGACATGCAGGTTAGGTTAACTGGTGACTCTAAATTGACCGTAGGTGTGAATGTGAGTGTGAATGGTTGTCTGTGTCTATGTGTCAGCCCTGTGATGACCTGGCGACTTGTCCAGGGTGTACCCCGCCTTTCACCCGTAGTCAGCTGGGATAGGCTCCAGCTTGCCTGCGACCCTGTAGAAGGATAAAGCGGCTAGAGATAATGTGATGTGATGTGTGAGTAAAACTTGTCCTGCAGGGATTATTGGTGGGACAACAACTGAATGCTTTGTCATATATTGACCCATATTTGAGTTACTGTGAAACATACAGGGGGAAATGTAGCTTTTCAGACCTGTTGCTGTGCCTCAATATATTGTGACATGTTAAACGGAGGCAGAAACACGAGTCTGTGAACAATGGAGCATGCGCACTAGCAGACATCCCAGCCTGCAGAAACTCATTTCAGGGAGGTGTCATGACGCATGACTCCCCCCCCCCCCAATCAGCGAGGGGGGTGTCACAACACCTCCCTGAGTTGAGTTTGGATGTCTGTAAACCAATCAGGATGCTCTTTGTCTAGCATGCACCATAGATATACATAGAAGACTAGATGCCTCACCGCATATTCCAGGACATCTGCACAGGGCGGCCATCTTACCACAGACAAGCTTTTCCACAGAATTTGCGGTAAACTGAGGTAAGACCATCGAGGTGCTTAAATGTTTATACTCTTATCTCGCTGAAATTGACGTATATACAAATGGTTTGATTTCTTAAAACATTATTAAATGTGGTTGTAATTCTGGGTGCTTGAACATGCTAAAATTGTACCTTTTCTCTTCAAAAAAGACTTACTGCAGCTTTTAGTCAAAGTTGTGTTTCATGCTAGGCTAGCTCGTAGCACCAAGTAATTTTACATGGAAGGTCATGAGATAATATTTTCAATAACTGAAGTTGCACTTGCACATGGTTTTCATTTTCAGGTTGGTTAATTGAAAACACTGGTTGCGTCCCTATTTAAGCTTAGACTCCACCACATTGCCAAGATGACAACCCTTTCCTTCCAGAACAGCATGAGACAGAAGCACAACAAAGCAGTACTGTTTAAAGGGCATTAGCCAAATATACAGTATAAAAATTTAAGGGGTATGAAGACTTACACAAGCACAACCCAGCACTCACATTATGATTTACAGGAAATCAAAGTACTGACTTTGATGACAAGATGGTGTGTGTTTTAATTGTAGATGTTTATATCAGTATGTTTAGTTTTATTTTAACTGCACATTGGAGCCTAGTCAAATGAAATTTCAATCTTCTGTGCTAACATATATTGACTTTGACATGATAATCAGCTTTGAATGTTCTTTTTGTAAATGTAAAGATATCTTTTTATCCTTGGAAGTATAACCACATGTGATTAATTAAATGCTTTTTTGTCACAAACTACCGTGAGTCGCTGTCACTGTTTTATACTATTACTTACTCGGGCAGTGCATTTGTTATGCTATGATGTGAGTGCATTAGGTTTTTGAGGTGGATGAAGTATTTCTGAAGTTTCAGAAGTGAGTAAGCTGTTTATTTAACTTTAGCTTCCCCTACAGCCCTACACATGTAAAAATATTTTCACTAAAAATTGGAAATAAATTGTATGGTTATTTGTCCTAAGGCCACAGTTATCCATAAGTATGCAGTGTTAGGCTTCTCACAGCATAGGAATTTCAGCATGTATTTTTTAAAAACATAAAATGATTATTCATCATTATCATAAATACATACTTTTTTATATAACAAACCAAACTGAATATCGATTGAAATTTGAAGTTACGGTCATCTGAAAAGTACATATCGCTACCAACACAATGTAATGGGTAAGCCAGCTGTCTGAGGTAAGATGGCCGCCATGTGCGGACGTTCGACTTCATTGACGGGCAACGGGGACGAGGCATCTAGTCTTCTATGTAAATCTATGGCATGCACTACATGAATAGGCACACGCGCAGACTCTCGCGCTCTCTTGCGCACACCGTCATATGCGCAATGCAGACATTAATGTTTCGTTTGCATGCTCTTGCTCGCTTGCTCTAGATTCCGGAAGATATTCTCCAATTTGCGGGCATCAGGGAGCCATTATCAATATGCGGGAGACTCCCGGAACTTCCGGGAGACTTGGGATGTCTGCACTAGACAGTGTTTATGTAGAGAGCATGCGCACTTCAATCACTTATTTCAAAAAAAAAAAAAAAAAATATTATATATATATAAAATAGACTACACGAGTCTGCAAATAGTGCACTGCTAATCAAGGCAGACTCGTGTTTACAAAGAAAAAGTTATATGAATTAATATAATACTTAAATATGTATGAAAAAGATCAAACATACTTGACAAATTAACTATTTGTTAACAAAAAGAGACAATACTTGTTATTCGATATGAAGGTACAGTATCATTCAATAACATTGAAAAAATATATATAGAGAGGTATACTTGTCATACTGATAATTCATGCATGGTATTAAATAATACTTAAAGTTAAAACTAAGATAAATATAGCTTAATTATATATAGAAATAAAGTTATGTAGAAAGAAAGTTTGGAGATGTCATCATATCTACTTAAATCAGAAAAAAGGTGGTGTCTGACTTTTTTCTTGAACAACAATTTAGATGAAGATCTTATAGAAGTTGGAATTTGGTTTCATACCCTAACACCAACATGGGAAAACGAGTTCTTTTGTAGATTTGTACGAGAATACTGAGTATACAAGTTCTTGGAGTAAGATGACCTAGTGCTATAAGAATGGATACTAGAAATAGAAAATAACTTATGTTTGAGGGTGCACTTTGATTAACAACGTCATACATTAATTTAGAAATCCATTCATAGAAAAGATTTACTGGTAAAATATTGGTTTTGGAAAACAATGGAAGGGCACTTTATTATCAACAAAATGGATTAATCTTAAAGCTCGTTTTTGTAGGATTAATACCGAGTTTTACAAGCCTGTCCCCAAGAACTAAGACCATATGTTAAATAAGGTTGAATCAGAGAGTGATAATGTCATAAGGGTATTTAGTGGAATAAAATGTCTAAGCTTGGCCAAAAGGCCGACAACCTTGCTTATTTTGTTGCAAATAAAATCAATGAGGCTTCCAAGAAAGACTGGATGATACACGGACGGATGACAATCATTCAAGTATTCCATTCAATCTGGAAAACGAAAAAAACCCCTCAATATTTCGTTTTCCTGTATGACCAAAAATGAGGGATTGGTGTTTGTTTTCCTTTTTCCAACTCAAAACAGAACAAATAATAAACAGGGAAACCAAAACGAAATAACTAATTTACAATTATTGATTTTATCTATTCCCCACGCTACATTAGCCTTCTCATGATCCTCAGGGACAGTCCATCATCTCTGCGTCTATGAAACAGAAATTGCATGTGCATGTATATCAATTTATTCATACATCCTAATCATTTAATATATTAAGCTGATGATCTCTTAATTATTATTCTCAATATAATAGTAATCTGTACTCAAGTTGAGGGGGGATGCCATCCCCCCGGAATAAAAAAAATCAAAATCATCCCCCCTCTAAAACGGGCATCCCCCTCCCTTCCCTTGAGCAATTTTATCAATAAATGTGGACATTACTTCTATTTAACATTGGAATTAGAAATGCCATTCCACGTAGCTCTGCTGAAACTGAGCATACAGTAAGCTACCGCGAGAGAAGGCACGCGCAAGCGAAGCGTTTGAGGTGACATTCAGTTGGGGTTCCGTTATTTTTGATTTCATTCTGCGTCAGTGACCGCAGCGGACTGCAGCATCATGGCCAAGCGGAGCGGACAGCAAGACCTAAGCAAGTTCGGATTTAAGGTCGCAAGAAAAAAAAAAAAAAAAAAAAACATTTCAGGAGGCAAGTCAAGAGTTACGAATATCAGTCCCACTTTCTGTGAGCCCACTATCATGCTGTAAAGTTCCCGATATGGAGCCTAATTTGTGGGCGGCAGATAACACAGCTATCATAATGAATGTTAGTTTGGAGTCTAGCCAGCTATCGATAGCTTACTCAGGTTCATGTTAGCTTTGATTTCTTGTACAAGGCCATTAATTTAATCAGCCTGGACGTTCGTTTGTTATTCTTCAGGCAACAAAAAAAAAAAGTGTTAAAGACAGGAAGGCTAAAATAAACGACACTAGCAGTTTTGAAGGCTTCATTGCCTCATTAGAGAGCCGGGCACAACATGTAAGGCAGAGCAGGATTGGTGTAGGACTCGACAGTGTCTGCTAAAATGCAGCTTTCTTTTTCTTCGTCATAGGCTCTTCTGTCTCCTCAATGGGCCTTTTCCCCTTTCCACAGAAACTTTCCAAAGATGCCTGCTTTTAACTCATTTTGCTAGCTTGTATCCAGTATGTATCAAAGTGCTGGTATGTATCGAAGCAAAGTATCCAAGGCAGCTTCTTGGTAACCGTCAACGTTAAGGTGTCACGTGACCTAGATAACAGCGGGAATCAACGTTACAGAAAGAATCCGATCATTTTTCAAAGCTCAAATCCTCGTTCAGATAATAAATCAGAAATAATTATAATTAAATTCTTATCCACTGCTCTTTATTCCAGATGACAGTCAGCAGCAACTGCAACACAGTGCGACAGGAGCTGGAGGACCCAGAGTGGGAGACAATACAGGAGCAAGCAGGAGAACCAACAGCTGAAAATTTACTGTTGCTTGTTTTAGCTTATTGGTTCCCTACCTACCTCCATTTAATTCAATGTTCAGCTTTGAATAAAAATTCTATTGACTTGATATGAAAAGATTCAGTTGTTCATTTACATTGCCTGCTGAGGTTTTAATAAATTACTTACCAAACGATTTAAAAGGAGCCTACCATGACTAGTGCAATTTGAAGTGTAACTTCATAGTCATGGTAGGCTCCTTTTAAATCTCATCTCATTATCTCTAGCCGCTTTATCCTGTTCTACAGGGTCGCAGGCAAGCTGGAGCCTATCCCAGCTGACTACGGGCGAAAGGCGGGGTACACCCTGGACAAGTCGCCAGGTCATCACAGGGCTGACACATAGACACAGACAACCATTCACACTCACATTCACACCTACGCTCAATTTAGAGTCACCAGTTAACCTAACCTGCATGTCTTTGGACTGTGGGGGAAACCGGAGCACCCGGAGGAAACCCACGCGGACACGGGGAGAACATGCAAACTCGGCACAGAAAGGCCCTCGCCGGCCACGGGGCTCGAACCCGGACCTTCTTGCTGTGAGGCAACAGTGCTAACCACTACACCACCGTGCCGCCCCCTTTTAAATCGTTTGGTAAATAATTTATTAAACCTCAGCGGGCAATGTAAATGAACAACTGAATCTTTTCATATCAAGTCAATAGAATTTGTTGCCTGAAGAATAACAAACGAATGTCCAGGCTGATTAAATTAATGGCCTTGTACAAGAAATCAAAACTAACATGAACCCGAGTAAGCTATCGATAGCTGGCTAGACTCCAAACTAACATTCATTATGATAGCTGTGTTATCTGCCGCCCACAAATTAGGCTCCATATCGGGAACTTTACAGCATGATAGTGGGCTCACAGAAAGTGGGACTGATATTCGTAACTCTTGACTTGCCTCCTGAAGTGGTTTTTCTTGCGATCTTAAATCAGAACTTGCTTAGGTCTTGCTGTCCACTCCGCTTGGCCATGATGCTGCAGTCCGCTGCTGTCACTGACGCCGAATGAAATTTAAAAAAAAAAAAAAAAAAAAATTAACGGAACCCCAACTGAATGTCACCTCCTCAAACGCTTCGCTTGCACGCGCCCTCTCTCGCGGGAGCTTACTGTATGCTCAGTTTCAGCAGAGCTACGTGGAATGGCATTTCTAATTCCAATGTTAAGTAGAAGTAATGTCCACATTTATTGATAAAATTGCTCAAGGGAAGGGAGGGGGATGATTGACGATTTTTTATTCCAGGGGGATGGCATCCCCCCCCATCCCCCCTCAACTCGAGTACAGATTATTATATTGAGATAATAAAAGAGATCAGCTTAATATATTAAATGAATAGGATGTATGAATAAATTACTTGATATATACATGCAATTTCTCTGTTTCATAGATGCAGAGATGGACTGTCGCTGAGGGTCATGAGAAGGCTAATGTAGCGTGGGGAATAGAGAAAATCAATAATTGTAAATTAGAGTTATTTCCTTTTGGTTTCCCTGTTTATTATTTGTTCTGTTTTGAGTTGGAAAAGGAAAACACCAATCCCTCATTTTTTGGTCATAGAGAAAAACGAAATATTGAGTGGTTTTTTTTGTTTTCCAGATTGAATGGAATACTTGAATGATCGGATGATGGACTGTCATCCATTATTAAACCCAAATATTTGACATACTTATGTTCAAGTGAAACAAGTTTGTTTTGAGAGCATGTTATGCACAATCTGTCAACCTCAATTACAGTTTCCTATCTCTGTATTGGCCTAATTTAATGTTTTAAAGTAATTATTTTTTTGACTAAAATGAATGACTAAAACCCTTTGTTTTCGTCGACTAAAACTAGACCAAAACTATCAAGGATGGAATTGACCAAAATGTGACTACTGTAAAACTAATAAGCATTTTGTCCAAAAGACTAAAACAAAGTCAAAAATGGCTGCCAAAAACACCACTAGTCCCTAACCCATACACCATTTTGGGCCAGGTGCCTGCTGACAGCAAGTGGTTTTCAGTGGTGGACCTAGCAAATGCGTTCTTTTCTATTCCTCTACATAAAAATAGCCAGTACTGGTTTGCCTTTATGTATGATGGTCGTCCATACACTTTCACTCGTTTGTGCCAGGGTTACTGAGAGTCCCCAACCATATACAACCAGTGCCTCAGAGACAGCCTCACTTCGTTAACTTTGTCACCAAGATCAGCTTTGCTGTAGTATGTTGACGATTTAATGATTTGTGCCCCAACTAAAGCTCAATGTGAAGATGACACCACAACGCTACTGACACCCCGCTCAGGAGGGTCATAAGGCTAGCCTCACAAAATTACAGTTTGCAAAACAGGTGCATTTCTTAGGGCATGACATCACAGGGGAGGGGAAAACACTGTCTGTGGACAGAGTCTCAGCTATTCAGAAAATTCCCAAGCCAATCACTGTGAAACAAGTCGTCATTTTTGGGTGTGTGTTCCTATTGCAGAGCATTCATTCCGAATTATTCCATCCTGGAAAGCCCAGTGAGAGCTCGTGCATGGTTCGTCCCTCACCGCTTCATCACCTGTCGTATGGACACCAGAGGCTGAAGAAGCATTCCCGGCCCTAAAAGGCGCCCTGCAGACCACACCCACGCTGGGACTGCCTGACCCCAATAAACCATTTGTTCAAACTGTAGATGGAAAGGGTTTTATGACCTCTGTTCTTTTGCAGAAACATGGGGATAGATTGAGACCTGTAGCCTACTTCTCCAGCAGGCTGGATCCAGTGGCGGCTAGACTTCGTTTGCCTGCGTACAGTTGCTGCAGCTGAAAAGGTGGTAACTGCTTCCAGAAATATTGTGGGGTATTCTAACCCCACCCTTTTGGTCCCACATGCTGTCTCCCTGCTTCTGTTGGAAAAAAGATGTCACATTTGTCAACACAGAGATGGTTAAAGTATAACACTGTCATACTTGATATGCCTAACATCATTGTGAAATGTTCTGAATCCTGCCTCTCTTCTCCCTACAGATGACAGAACCACATGACTTGCTCTCACTAACAATTTTTGTTCCCCCAGGGCAGACTTAAAGAGCAACCCTTTAGGAAATCCAGACATGGTCCTCTATGTGGATGGTTCAGCCTCCAGAGACGGGAAAGAACAAAGCAAGTTTTGCCGTAGTCTCAGATCACGAGGTCCTCAAGGTGTCATTTCCGCCCTCAAACCTGTCGGCGCAGGCCGCAGAGCTCTGTGCCCTTATCGAGGCATGCAAATTGGCTGCAGGGCAATCTGTCAATATTTTTATGGACAGTAGGTACACATTTGGCATTGTGCATGATTTTGGCACCATTTGGAGAAACAGAAATTCTCACTAGCACAGGATCTCCCATTGCACATCATAAACTGGTCTCCGAGTTGTTGGATGCTATTCTACTCCCTAGCGCCATTGCTGTGTGCAAGTGTGCTGCCCATATTAACAATATGGATCTTGTGTCTCAAGGAAATGCCAGGGTGGACGCGGCAGCTAAGTGTGCAGCCTCAGCTTCCAGTTCACCCTCTAACCTTGCTTTTCCTCAGGTTTCTACCTCCTGTTTACAGCTAGCGGACCTTCAGAGCACTGCCACCCAGGATGAGAGACGAGTCTGGAAACAGGCCGGCTGTATCTTTGCAAACTTGGTCTAGCTTTCTCCCTCGGGCCATCCCTGTCTACCAAAACACGTTCCCTTTCTATGCAAAATTGGCCCATGGGCTCACCCGTGTGTCAAAAGGGGGGGATGGTAGCAGAACAAAGAGATGGTTCACAAAGGGGTTTTCAAATTATGCTGCAAAATTTTGCAAGCAATGCTTGATATGCGCACAACGTTATGCAGGTCAAGGTATCAAACTAACTCAAGCAGCACACCCAATACCAGACAAACCATTTGATCATCTCCAAATGGACTTCATTGAACTGACACCTAGTGAAGGGAAAAAGGTATTGCCTGGTAATAGTTGACATGTTTTCAAAATGGGTTGAAGTATTCCCCACAGCTAAACAAGACTCAGAGGCAGTAGTCAAAGCACTCCTGAGATATACTTCCTAGGTGGGGTATACCTAGCAAAATCTCAAGTGACAGTGGAACACCCTTTGTTAATGTAGCCCTAAAGAAAATAGGAGCATTCCTAGGGATAGACCTGAAACAACATTGTGCCTACCATCCTGCCAGTGCGGGAGCAGTAGAGAGGGAAAATGGGTCCCTTAAAAATAAACTAAGCAAAGCTTGTGCAGAAACAGGGCTAGGATGGACAAAGGTCCTCCCTGTACTACTCACACAAACAAGGATGCAAACTAGGCCTAAACATGGGTTAAGCCCATTTGAAATTGTTTGGACGAGTACCCAACATGGGGATAGGGCCAGCTCAAGGAACACTGTCGGACACCACACTGTGTGATGGTGCAATGTGGAATTACTGTGCAACGTTGTCCTCTGCTTTGAAATCTACCCACAAACAGGTAAAAGAAGCACTTCCCAAACCCGCTGAGGGACTTCTGCACGAGCTACAACCAGGGGATTGGATAGTGAAGGACTTCCAACGAACCAAGTAGAACAAGCCACAGTGGAACAGCCCATTCCAGGTCCTGCTCACGACCCCAATGGTAGTGAAGGTCACAGGCAGAGTGACATGGATCCACGCTAGCCACTGCAGGAGCGTTCCTGAACCGGCTGAGCAGGAGGAAGAGGAAGGCCTAAGTGACCCAGACGCTGACTAAAGCGTGTGAGGAAGAAAGGCACCACTGCATGGAACAGTGCGAGTATCACATCAATCACACATGCACCCTCAATAGGGAAGAGTATTTGAGTGTCTAGCCGATAGATAAGTCTTAGGGTTTCCTCCAAGTCCCGGTGAGGTGGGATGAGGGCTGATAGGGTGTGCCCGCCCTCTGAGCACCAATACATGTCAAGAAAGGCAAGGGTTAACTCGGAGACATAGTTAACATAAAATGAAGGGGGTAAATCATTATAAGCTAGGTCCAGTCATGGGATTGAGCATCCTGGGGCTCACAGGAGGATTCATGTGGTGGTCAATACAGGGAACCCAGGCTGACACAGAGTCGAAGACAGTTGGTTTAGTGCAGGGGTTTTCAAAGTGTGGGAGAGTCAGCCCCCCCCCCCCTCGGAGAGCAAATAAACAGCACCCCCTTACAATTTGTTGCTATACTTAATGTTCCATTTGTATTTAAAAAAAAAAAAAAATTGTTGTACACTTTCACATTTTAAAACATCTTGTTTTACACATTTTAAACATCTCATAACATCGTTAGTTAGCACCTCTTGGCAGACAACACACTGTGGCAGTGGAGCATCTTCAGATCCAGTCCATGAAAATCCAAACTTTAAATAATCATGGTCATATTTCCTTCTTTTTTCAGTCCCCCAGGATTCCGTGGGCCTTGTTGCAGGCTAAAATGTCTGATGTTGCGGGGGGGTTCCAAAAAATTGCGATGAAGGTTGCGGTGTTTAGGTCTTTGTTGCGATTACATTGCAGGAGGAAGTGAAAGTTGCGAGAAATTGTTGCGATTTTCTCTTTGTGATTAAAATTGAGTGATGTTAAATGTTAAGTTATTACTGAAAAACTATTGTTTAAAAAACAAAAAACAGACACTGAGAAATGGTCCTATAAACAACTTTACCAATATAAAAGATTGCCAGGACTACAAAAATGCAGAAAAATAGGCTTTACTTATCCAAATGCTCCTGTTGGTTCAAAAGTTAGTGCATAGAACCTCACAGCACATGAAGTTACCTTAAAATAATATAAATGCCTCAGCTTTCATGCAAGAAAAAAAAAAAATTAATACTAGTACTGTGTGCAGGCAGTCTCTCCTGAAGACTAAATTAAACAATAATTATAAACTAATAAAATAAATGGCTCAAGCTTCATAGAAGAAAAAAAACAAACAATTTGAACAGAATCACAGTATGATGCTGAAGCTGCCTAAACAATGGAAAATAAAATACCATTTTGGCAAAAATGTTGGCATCCATTAATTTCTTGTATTAAGTAAAAAAAAAGTGCACAGTCCTTCACTGTAAACATAACACTTTCAGTAACAGAATTTAAGCCTATATAAACACTGACTCACATCATGCAATGTTGCCAGATACTGCTGACGTTTTCCAGCCTGAAATATGTTCAAAACCCGCCAAAATGCATTTGAAACTGCCCAATCTGGCAACATTGCACACATGCTGCTTCTCTTGAACATATACATGGAAGTAAGGCAGAAGGTAGTTTGTCAACGTCACCTCAAGACGACGCTGACGATTGGTCAGATTTGCAGGAAAGTTGCGGTGATTGCAATTATATCCAACACCGCCCTGAATTCGCAGGGATTGGTTGAATTTGCAAATCGCAACGTTGTGAAATCCTGGAGGCTCTTTTTTTGCTTGGCCCAGACTCTGTCTCCTCACTCACTGTAGCTTTAGGTACTAAAAAAAAAAAAAAAAAGATCCATTTTGTCTCTGGTAAAGGCTAGCTGAAGTTCGCTAAATGTCCGCAATAGTAATTTATTCTGGTTTATTTTTCCTCACATTGTGCCCCCCCCTTAAGAACTCTGGCACCCCCCATGGGGGGTGCACCCCACACTTTGGAAAGCCCTGGTTTAGTGGATGGAAGACTGATTCCATCCACCATACCAGTCCTGGGTTTAGTGATTGTGATGCTATGTTTGCTCCCTGTTTTCTGTCCATGTTGTATGTCTGTGTTTCAGAGGCAGCTGACAAATATTGGCTGCCAGATGGTGAAAATAGACCCAGATGACTTGCCAGACTGGCCTCCAAACCCACACGAAGACTACAACCCACCATTTGACGTCAGCACAGCTGATATGAAATTAGCCCTAGCTTAAAACACTCATTTGTGGTTTTCTGTTCTACTGTTTCCTGATCTATGTATATAGCTTGCTAACATTAACTTAAGACGTCTAGATCTTACAAAACCGCCTTAGCATTATCCTTGTACACTCAATGACGTGTTAAGTCGAATCTCTCTGGGAACTCTTACCACTGAAATTGTGTACATTTCTCTTTTAGCAATTTTTATCCTGTAGGATAAAAAGGGGGAAAAATGCGAGGGAAATTTAGTGGATGAACATTCCTATTCTGTGTGCGCGCGCGTTGAGCTCAAGTGGCCTAGTGTACTGAGAAAGTTGTTTTTCCTATGTTGTAATCGCCTTTCTGTGGCCTTGGTGGTGATAAGCAAGGTGCCCGAGTTTTCCCTAACTACGCATCCGCCTGCACATACCAGAGCATGCCAGGTGCAGTCATTGGCTCAAGATTTTCTATGAAGCTTTGCTAATCACATACAGATGTGAGCAGTAAGCGAATGCCTTTAGAGTATAATAGATAACAGCCACTAAAACAACTCCGTGCGCGTACTCTCGGCATCATCAGAAGTGGTGTCTTCTCTTTTTCCTTTACTATTTTATATCTGTTTATATGATCTACTATGGCAGCACAGTGGTGTAGTGGTTAGCGCTATCGCCTCACAGCAAGAAGGTCCGGGTTCGAGCCCCGTGGCTAGCAAGGGCCTTTCTGTGCGGAATTTGCATTCTCCCCGTGTCCGTGTGGGTTTCCTCCAGGTGCTCCAGTTTCCCCCACAGTCCAAAGACATGCAGGTTAGGTTAACTGGTGACTAAATTGACCGTAGGTGTGAATGGTTGTCTGTGTGTCAGCCCTGTGATGACCTGGTGACTTGTCCAGGGTGTACCCTGCCTTTCGCCCATAGTCAGCTGGGATAGGCTCCAGCTTGCCTGCGACCCTGTAGAACAGGATAAAGCAGCTAGAGATAATGAGATGATCTACTATAATAAATAACTGAAAAGACAACTGCTAAGCATTCTGAAGGGTTTATTAGAAGTTTCCATTACAGGAGTAAAAGCAAAGAGCGCCCTCAAGACCTTCACAACCTTATTGTTGCGCAACATACCGATGGTTACAGACATTTCTCAACTTCTGAATATTCCAGTGAGCACTGTTAGGGCCATTATCTGGAAAGAACATCATTTCACCATAAACTGGCCATGACCAGGTGCTCCTCACAAAGTTTCTGACAGAGGAGTCAAAAGAATAATCAGAAAAGTTGTCTAAGAGCCAAGGACCACTCATGGAGAGCTTCAGAAAGACCTGGAATTAGCAGGTACAGTTGTTTCAAAGAACACAATGCACTCAACCGCCATGGTCTCTATGCACGCTTACCGTGCAAGACTCCATTGCTGAAGAAAAAGCATGTTGATGTCACGGTTTGGGTTGAGATGGGGACTGAACATCTTAAACCTCAAGGCCACCCTCGGAAGGAGACAGATTCAGGACCGAGATGCAGAGAATTAGCATTTTCAAAAAAGGAAGTCTTTACTGAGAGCAACAGATCAAAAAAATCAAAATAAATCTTTAGCATGTATACTCCAGTTCCAACTAGGCAAAAGGCCAGTCATTAAAATGCACAAAAAATAAGAAAATCAAAATGGCAAAACAGTACTTGGCACAACAGTTCAAAGTTCAAAAATCATTTATAAATCAGCAGACCATGGAATCTAAAGATCAAGTCCCAGGTTACAAAATCCAACAGAAAAAAAAAAAAATTACCGGTTTTTAAGTGTCCAAAAAATAAGACAGAGTTCAAAGTTAATGTCCAATCGAGAAAGTCCAAAGCAAAACAACCCTCTTCTTAGAAAAGAGATGCAGAGGTCAAAAAGGCAGTTCAGAACAGTGGCGCAAACAGCTATCATGAAAACCAAGTACTCACATGGTGGCTCACTGGAGAACTCAGCAGCGTAAAAAGAAAACAGACTCCTATATATAGGCCAACCAATCAACTACTTGCCATCCATGAGTCAATTAGCCAATAGCATGAAGCCAAGTGTAACCCAAGAAAAACAAGGGTAAAAGAAAATAAACTGCTGAAAGGTGACATCTAGTGGCCAGGTAAATGAACAGCAGGCTAAAATGTCCACAGAACCTGACAGTTGAAGCTCGTTTAAAGTTTGCTGCACAACATTTGGACAAGCCTATGAAATACTGGGAGAATACAGTCTGGTCAGATGAGACCAAAATTTACCTCTTTGGATGTCATAGTACACACCATGTTTGGAGGAGAAATGGCACTGCACATCACTCCAAAAACACCATACCACCAATGAAGTTTGGAGGTGGGAACATCATGGTGTTGGGGCTGTTTTTGAGCATATGGTATTGGCAGACTTCATATAACTGAAGGAAGGGTGAATGGAGAAATGTACCGAGACATTCTTGATAAGAATCTGCTACCATCTACCAGGATGCTGAAGATGAAACGAGGGTGAACATTTCATCAAGACAATGATCCCAAACAAGGAAACTCTCAGTTGGTTTCAGCAACAGAAAATAAAGCTGCTAGAACGGCCTAGTCAATCACCCGACTTGAATCCAACTGAAAATCTATGGAAAGAACTGAAGATCAAAGTTCATACAGGAGGCCCCCAGAACCTTCAAGATTTGAAGACAGTTTGTGTGGAAGAATGGGACAAAATCACACCTGAGCAATGCATGTGACTAGTTTCTCCATACAGGAGGCGTCTTGAAGTTGTCATTACCAACAAAGGCTTTTCTACTAAGTATTTAATAAAGTTCAGTAGGCGTCTTCAATACTTTTCCCCCTGTGTCATTCCACTTTATTACACTTAATTTATGGACATATATGTTTTGATTTTTTTGTATGTGTGAATTACTTGGGTTGTTCCCAAGATCTGGTGAAAATTTCATGTCAATATCCCCATCAGAAATATATTTACTGAGAAAAATGTTGATGCATTCAATGCTTGTTTTCCCTGCTGTGTGTATGTATGTGTATATATACAGTACATAAAATATCCATTATCTGTAACCGCTTATCCTGTGCAGGGATGCGGGCAGGCTCCTATCCCAGCTGACTATGAGCGAGAGGCAGGGTACACCCTGGACAAGTCACCAGGTCATCTCAGGGCTTATATATATATATATATATATATATATATATATATATATATATATATATATATATATATATATGTGTAGTGGTTAGCGCTGTCGCCTCACAGCAAGAAGGTCCTGGGTTCGAGCCCCGTGGCCGGCGAGGGCCTTTCTGTGTGGAGTTTGCATGTTCTCCCCATGTCCGCATGGGTTTCCTCCGGGTGCTCCGGTTTCCCCCACAGTCCAAAGACATGCAGGTTAGGTTAACTGGTGACTCTAAATTGAGCGTAGGTGTGAATGTGAGTGTGAATGGTTGTCTGTGTCTATGTGTCGGCCCTGTGATGACCTGGCGACTTGTCCAGGGTGTACCCCGCCTTTCGCCCATAGTCAGCTGGGATAGGCTCCAGCTTGCCTGTGACCCTGTAGAAGGATAAAGCAGCTAGAGATAATGAGATGAGATGTGCGTGTGTGTGTGATAACAGATATCATGATAACAGTTTTAACATGAAGTTTATTTTGTTGATGTTATAAAACCTTCATTGATGGAAACTTGAGTGCAAAACTGTTCATGACAACTGCAGTCCTAAAGTTAGCAAGTCAACTGTAGTCCTCAGCCATAAAAGCATTACTGTAAGAGTCCAGAGCGTCTTCCAAGTGTGACTTTCAACTGTCCATATGGGGCCGTCCTCTACAGGAGCGATGTGATGAGACTCCAACCAGACACAGGGCACCGGGATGGATCAGGCAGGTCCGAGGAGCAGAAGAGGTCAGCATCTCGATCTCAGGATTGACATGTAACTCACAAGGACAGACAGAGTGGGGGGAGGGGAGAAAAAGAGAGAAAACACAGGTTGTTAGGTATGCCCAGTGTCACCTGATGAGTAGGAACAGTATACATTTTGCGCTGAGTGCAAGCCGGGACTCCGGCAAAACTAACTATGACAGCATAACTAAAAGGGCAGAGCCAGAAGGTAACACAGGCACGAGGGGCCCCGGGACATAAAGCAGCAGCCACTACACCATCAACAAACTCGAGTAAGCAAGTGAGTGGGGGACTGACAGCATCCATACATCCCAGTTTACAAAACACTCGATGCCTGACGACCCTCCAGATCTCCTCCTTTACCTCATAAACACTATTAACAAAAGGCTTGACTCAACAGATATGTTTTCAGCCAAGACTTAAACACTGAGACTGTGTCTGATTCCCGAACACTACTTGGAAGGCTGCATATGCAAAATAAAAATGTAGTAGGAAGTCCAATGACTGTGTTTGTTTTTTCCTTCAAGCATTGTCATGTTTCATGTTACCTGTGGAAAGGTAGCATGCTAAACAAACAGCTGATGTTCTTTAGCAACCACCACGTAGTTCCTAGGGTATTGTTAGGTAGTTCCTCGGTGGTTACTGTGCAATCTTTCAGTTGGGATATCAACACTGCTGCAGGTTTCTTGCCAAGACAGATTCTCCTGATTTTTTTAGTTAAGGGTTGTTTTACAATCAGGGTACAAAGTTTGTGTCACAGCGGTCCAAAATTCAAATTGATTCAAACTGGTTCTTGTACCAGTTTTTAAGTGAAGGGCAAGTTAAAGAACAGATTTCAGGTAATTTTTTGACGTGTGTGTGTATGGGAGTTTTGTGTAATCTGCTATAAGATAAAGAAGATTAAGTGTAGCTTTAAGCAGGGCTGGGAGAAACAAATGAAGTGATTCTCGGAGAGGACATTTTTTTTTGACAATTCAGAATCCACTACTTCCATAGTGCTTTTAAATATAAGGCTGTAAGCTTTGTGTTAGTTGTTTCTACAACCCTGATTCCAAAAAAGTTGGGACAAAGTACAAATTGTAAATAAAAACGGAATGCAACGATGTGGAAGTTTCAAAATTCCATATTTTATTCAGAATAGAACATAGATGACATATCAAATGTTTAAACTGAGAAAATGTATCATTTAAAGAGAAAAATTAGGTGATTTTAAATTTCATGACAACAACACATCTCAAAAAAGTCAGGACAAGGCCATGTTTCCCACTGTGAGACATCCCCTTTTCTCTTTACAACAGTCTGTAAACGTCTGGGGACTGAGGAGACAAGCTGCTCAAGTTTAGGGATAGGAATGTTAACCCATTCTTGTCTAATGTAGGATTCTAGTTGCTCAATTGTCTTAGGTCTTTTTTGTCGTATCTTCCGTTTTATGATGCGCCAAATGTTTTCTATGGGTGAAAGATCTGGACTGCAGGCTGGCCAGTTCAGTACCCGGACCCTTCTTCTACGCAGCCATGATGCTGTAATTGATGCAGTATGTGGTTTGGCATTGTCATGTTGGAAAATGCAAGGTCTTCCCTGAAAGAGACGTCGTCTGGATGGGAGCATATGTTGCTCTAGAACCTGGATATACCTTTCAGCATTGATGGTGTCTTTCCAGATGTGTAAGCTGCCCATGCCACATGCACTAATGCAACCCCATACCATCAGAGATGCAGGCTTCTGAACTGAGCGCTGATAACAACTCGGGTCGTCCTTCTCCTCTTTAGTCCAAATGACACGGCGTCCCTGATTTCCATAAAGAACTTCAAATTTTGATTCGTCTGACCACAGAACAGTTTTCCACTTTGCCACAGTCCATTTTAAATGAGCCTTGGCCCAGAGAAGACGTCTGCGCTTCTGGATCATGTTTAGATATGGCTTCTTCTTTGAACTATAGAGTTTTAGCTGGCAACGGCGGATGGCACGGTGAATTGTGTTCACAGATAATGTTCTCTGGAAATATTCCTGAGTCCATTTTGTGATTTCCAATACAGAAGCGTGCCTGTATGTGATGCAGTGCCATCTAAGGGCCCGAAGATCACGGGCACCCAGTATGGTTTTCCGGCCTTGACCCTTACGCACAGAGATTCTTCCAGATTCTCTGAATCTTTTGATGATATATGTAGATGATCACTGTAGATGATGATATGTTCAAACTCTTTGCAATTTTACACTGTCGAACTCCTTTCTGATATTGCTCCACTATTTGTCGGCGCAGAATTAGGGGGATTGGTGATCCTCTTCCCATCTTTACTTCTGAGAGCCGCTGCCACTCCAAGATGCTCTTTTTATACCCAGTCATGTTAATGACCTATTGCCAATTGACCTAATGAGTTGCAATTTGGTCCTCCAGCTGTTCCTTTTTTGTACCTTTAACTTTTCCAGCCTCTTATTGCCCCTGTCCCAACTTTTTTGAGATGTGTTGCTGTCATGAAATTTCAAATGAGCCAATATTTGGCATGAAATTTCAAAATGTCTCACTTTCGACATTTGATATGTTGTCTATGTTCTATTGTGAATACAATATCAGTTTTTGAGATTTGTAAATTATTGCATTCCGTTTTTATTTACAATTTGTACTTTGTCCCAACTTTTTTGGAACCAGGGTTGTAATATTTATGTCCCAATATCTTGACCACATTTTAGGATGAAAATAATCATTTTATTTGACTGTGTCGAAGTCTGGGGAAACACCTACAAAACCAGTCTGCAGCCGATATGTACAATACAGAAAAGAGCAATAAGGACAATAAACAAAACAGGATACAGAGATCACACAAACTCACTATTCATAAAATCACACATGTTGAAATTTATGGATCTGGTCAAATTCAGAACAGCACAAATAATGTATAAAGCAAGAAATAATCTATTGGCAAAAAATATACAAGGAATGTTTAGTGAGAGAGAGGGGGGATATAATCTAAGGGGAGACCTAAATTAAAAAAAACCAAAGGTTCGAACAAATATGAAAAACATGTGCGTATCGAGCTGTGGGGTGACTTTATGGAACAGACTGGAGACAGAAATAAAACAAAGTGCAAATATAAATCTGTTTAAAAGAAGGTACAAAAAAATATTTTTAAACAAGTATACAGAAGAGGAAGTATGTTAACGGAGGATGATGAGGGATAAATAGAATAGAGTTGATTGTTATCTCATCTCATCTCATTATCTCTAGCCACTTTATCCTTCTACAGGGTCGCAGGCAAGCTGGAGCCTATCCCAGCTGACTATGGGCAAAAGGCGGGGTACACCCTGGACAAGTCGCCAGGTCATCACAGGGCTGACACATAGACACAGACAACCATTCACACCTACGGCCAATTTAGAGTCACCAGTTAACCTAACCTGCATGTCTTTGGACTGTGGGGGAAACCGGAGCACCCGGAGGAAACCCACGCGGAGAACATGCAAACTCCGCACAGAAAGGCCCTCGCCAGCCCCGGGGCTCGAACCCAGGACCTTCTTGCTGTGAGGCGACAGCGCTAACCACTACACCACCATGCCGCCGTTGATTGTTATATTAGAACTAATTTAGTATATGGTATATATGGTATGTATTTATTTATGGGGATAGATATCTTCATATTTACAGGGAGCGGTATGTAGTAGATATTTATTTTTGTAATTATATATTTATATAGATATTTATGAAGTGTATATATGGTATATAGTATATATATATATTTTGTAATTATATATTTATATAGATATTTGTGAAGTGTATATATGGAATGTAGTATATATTTATTTTGTAATTAAATATTTATATAGATATTTAGGAAGTGTGTATATATATATATGGTGTGTAGTATATATCTATTTTTGTAATTATATAGATATTCATGAAGTGTATATATGGTATATATTTTTTTAGGTGTATTAATGAAGTTTGGATTTCGGGGTAGTTAAAAAGGGGTGGGAAATTAAAAAAAGTATTGTACTTCTTCCCACTCCTTTTTCGAACAATGTGCAGTGTATTGTAATGTCTGAGCTCTTTATGCATTTTATTTATTAATTTTTTTGTCACTTTCTCGTGTTCTTTCTTTTGTATGTACAAATAGTTACATACATTTTTTATACATGTTCGAAATAAATGAATTCATTCATTCATTCAGATATGTTATTTTATATTGAAAAATTAGCTGTCTCGGAAAGGACATTTTTTGACACAATTACATACTAATTTGATCAGAATAGTCTGAAAACTTACTGGCATTCATCATTAAAACTTAACTATGTTTCCAATGATCTCATCATCTCTAGCCGCTTTATCCTTCTACAGGGTCGCAGGCAAGCTGGAGCCTATCCCAGCTGACTACGGGCGAAAGGCGGGGTACACCCTGGACAAGTCGCCAGGTCATCACAGGGCTGACACATAGACACAGACAACCATTCACACTCACATTCACACCTACGGTCAATTTAGAGTCACCAGTTAACCTAACCCGCATGTCTTTGGACTGTGGGGGAAACCGGAGCACCCGGAGGAAACCCACGCGGACACGGGGAGAACATGCAAACTCCACACAGAAAGGCCCTCGCCGGCCACGGGGCTCGAACCCAGGACCTTCTTGCTGTGAGGCGACAGCGCTAACCATTACACCACCGTGCCGCCGTTTCCAATGATATGGAACCAAATATTTGTTTTATGGTATAAAGAATGATTTAAGTGCATCCCTTTTGGAGCTACCTGTGGTCAAAAAAGCACTTTTTCTAAATGACACGAGTAATTTTGCTAAATATGACATATATTGCCATACATTCACCAAAAATAACGTTATCACCAAATTTTTTTTTGCATGGTAAATAGAGCTATCACAGGGCTACAATAAACAACCAAGTTTATTTAGTCAAGCCTTTTGATATTGAAGATAATAAGTGTTAAATGTGATTTTTAGCTTGTGTACCCTGATTGTAAAACAACCCTTAACTCTTGAACTTTGAATGACAACTGAAGCTTCTTGCATTTTTAAGCTTCCTTGAAGCAGCTGAAGATTTCTGAAGAGTCTGAGTGCAAGCTTCTTCCTTACTGATATGAAAATAGAATGACCAAAAGGTACATGGATCTACACAGGTACCTTTCCACAGGTAACATGAAAGATAAAAATGCTTTAAGGAAATAACAAACACAGCCATTCAACTTCCTGATTGTTAGAAAAGGTGTGTACATTTTCACTTTGAATACGGTATGTAAATACAGGTGATTTAACCTGCACATCTCGTTCCATATTTCAAAAGGACAGCAACTCACAAGTCATGTAATCTGACTGACAACCTTTCTGTTTTTATACATCTGATTGGAATGAGCTTCAAATTCATATGAGCTTTCAATTCATTTTTAAGACTTCAGGTTGAGGATTCATCATGGAAAATCTTCGAGGAACTTTGGGAATCATCGATGTTTCAGTTGTTTGTTGGAGTTCTAGGATTAGCTTCAAGAATTCAAAAGAATTCACTATGACAAGAAACTGGCAGCCAGGATGATTTTCATGAGCTGGTATGTAATGAATTCTGTACATTTTACTTAAACACAATAGGTTTAGTATATATTGTTGAGTTAAACAACACAAATGTGTTCATACACAACAAATTCCTCAGTGTTGAATTAACACTTTTAGAGTTATTTTGTGTCCAATTAGACCTATATAAACACAGTAGGGTGTTAAATCAATACTCTGGGTGTTAATTCAACACTGGGGATTTTGCTGCTTAATGTGTCAAAAATCATAATATCCATATAATCATCGTTACAATGGATTTTTCGACAAAAGAGTCTAAGAGTCCAGCCTTCATATGTATTTCCGGTTTGCTGCACACACCGGAAGGTGATACTTAGTTTTGACGACGACATACTTAAAAGACAGAAAAACTTTGGCGGAAAAAGAATGGTGAGTCACCGAATCCTTACAGCAGATTCTTACGTTATATTTTTTATCTTGAAATAGACTCAACCTAAACTTCTATGTGCATATTCTTAACAATTTAACATAAGTCTACTTTAATTCCTACCATTCATCGTCAATCTTGTAGCCTCCTTGTCAGGACGTCGTTTACTTGATTGGCGATTTCTGAACATGTGCCATCTTATTTATTGCAAGTGTTGTTTCTTTAAGATGTGAAAAGATTTGACATGGATGTAACATCATATAGTTGGTAATGATCGATTATTGTGAATATAATGGGAAAAATTATCCTGCTATTCAGCATGCAAGTTAAACACGTGGATTAGTTTAAGCTTCAACTTCGTCAAGCAGGCTTTGTTCTTCGTGATGAATGATAGGCCTCAACTTGAATTTCCATCATTATTCAGTAATAAATGATGATATTAGTCAGAGTAAGTTCAAAATACACAGCAAAGAGGCATTGTGTGTTTAATTACTCAAGTCCTGAGTTTATTTTCAGGTTGTGCTTTACTGCTAAATGTGCAGATGACTATGCTAACATGCTAACCGGTGACCGATGCTAGCTGAGACGTTAGCAGTTCATTTGAAGTGTTAATCCTTGCAATATGTAGGTTACATTTAAGTTTATACTACATATGTGTGTAATATGTGTGTGTGTGTGTGTGTGTGTGTGTGTGTATGTGTATGTGTAAAAATATAAAAAAGGTAAAAATATGAATGCAATTCATATATATATATATATATATATATATATATATATATATATATATATATATATAATCTCAGGCGAACCTTCTAGGGCTTCAGAGAAGGCTCAAACATATCAGCATTTCATATATTATATTTAATTTATTTCATTCTTTCAGAATTACATTATAATTATTCTCTTTTGTTTCTAATTTGGCCTCATTTTCTATCAAATGTGCTTCAGAAATGAAAGGGTTACTGTCCTGAAAACATTAAAATCAAGTTCTCCAATGAGATTTTTTTGTTTGTTGTCTCTAGACAGAAGAGTTTAGAGCTGCTCACTAATTGGTTAGAACTTCATGGCCGGGACAGAAGGCCATGGCAGTGTATGTTGATGTCACTGAGCTCTAAACTCTGGAGAGCTCATAGCTCAGAGCTCATAGAGTGAAGCCATCTGGCCGCCATCTTACCACTTGCATTGCGTGTATTTGGTTTAGGTGTTAAACCCTCGTACCTGATCAAATTTGCCCCCAAAAAAGTATCTCATGACTTTTTCCCCCCTTTCATTACGTTCTCTTATTTTTTTCAACTTTACCCACATATCTTTATAGCGCTCCCCTTCACTGTTACTAGGATTTTTTTGTTTGTTTTTTTTTACTTTTCCAGTCCAGTCTCTGAATTTTTTTTGAATGGTTCTTTTACTACTATAATTATGTTTAGGCAGATTATTTCAGTTTTTCCTCTATACAGTGTATCTTCCTCTTTCACATAGTTCTTCCTTTATATCTATCTATCTATCTATCTATCTATCTATCTATCTAGATATTATTATTATTATTATTATCTCTAGCCGCTTTATCCTTCTACAGGGTCACAGGCAAGCTGGAGCCTATCCCAGCTGACTACGGGCGAAAGGCGGGGTACACCCTGGACAAGTCGCCAGGTCATCACAGGGCTGACACATAGACACAGACAACCATTCACACTCACATTCACACCTACGGTCAATTTAGAGTCACCAGTTAACCTAACCTGCATGTCTTTGGACTGTGGGGGAAACCGGAGCACCCGGAGGAAACCCACGCGGGCACGGGGAGAACATGCAGACTCCACACAGAAAGGCCCTCACCGGCCCCGGGGCTCGAACCCAGGACTTTCTTGCTGTGAGGCGACAGCGCTAACCACTACACCACCGTGCCGCCTATTATTATTATTATTATTATTATTATTATAATACCAACACAAAGGCTGTACAGTGCTTCCTTTCTCTTTAGGACAGTTGTTGAAACAGGATTATATTCTCATGTTATTTACCATTTTCACTTCATTCTCACAGTCAGGTCTTAACAGTATTTATTTAGCTTCTCCAAGATATTGCCCTCATCGCGGTTCAAGTTCTGAATAGCCACAGTCTGAGTGCCGACTGCTCTGCCCACCACTTCAATCATGTCGGGCAGCTTTATGGGGCTTTGAACAGCTGTCACCGTTTTCTGATTTCCTCGATAAACCAGGGCAATGCCTAATCCAATCAGCAAAAGTCCTGTAATCATGGTTCCGAATAGGTAGATGTCTTCAATGTCCTCCACAGAAAGAACCGCCAGGCACACGACCCGCCACTTCTCCCACGCATCCATCGTGTAGCCGGCTGTGAACGTTCCGGCAGGACAGGCTGGTTCCCCCGAACCCAGGCTTCTCATCGAGAAGATTGTGTCGATTGCATGAAGATACCAGTTTATCAATTCCATGTGTTTTTTTTTTTAGTTCGGAGAGCAGTGCGGAGAGAGTCTCTCAAAAGTATAGACACCAGACAGACAAGACAGCAGAAGCAGGAAAGATAAGGGAAGGGAGAGGGAGAGAGAATGTGACCGCCTTCCGTGAGAGCACGGAGGGAAAAAAAATGATGATGATGATGATGATGATGATGTTGTTGTTGTTGTTGTTGTTGATTCAGGGCTGCCAACTAACAAAATGTTGCAACATCTGCCCTCTACCAGCTGAAGAGGATCCGGTAATTATGCTCCCTTTTCACTAACAGTATTCAGCAGATGTCTTTATCCAGAATGACATCCAGAAGTGGTTTGTAGTCTCAATCTAAAACACATCCTCGTGATAGTTCACTAGGTCACGACTGAGTCCTGTTAATCTAATCGCCCTGTTGGAGACGGTTAGTGCAGAGATACAGCAAGATAAAACACAAGTTTTTTTATTTTTTTTATTTTATTAGTTTATAATGCATGTATTCTCATTAACCTGTTAAACCAATCAGTTTTATTCTCCGATAAAATTAAATAATTAAAATAACTAGCACACGCGAGTGATGTTTCATTCCCACATAGAAATATGAATGTAGGTCTTTTCTCCATGTTTTGTAGCTTCCTGTTCAGTGTGTGGACGACCCATATGGTCCAAATGCTGTGGTCGTTTACGGAGATCAGGAATTCCCACTCCGACCGGAGCTGCAGGTATGCTTCCTTCTGTAATGGCTGCTCTCTTAAAACGAAATCATGCTGCAAATTGATTTTTGCACATTCCTCCTGGTGCATTCTGGGTATTAATCGGTGATGCAGTTTATATCCTTAACAAACCTTTAATTGAGAGTTGTTATGAGATTTTCTCCCCAATTTGATCACCTGCCACCCACCACCTGTCTCTCATATAATGATTTAAAACCGGGGATGTAAAGGCTAACACTTGCTTCCTCTGAGTCATGTGAAGCCAACTTACAACATCTGTTTAAACTGCTGCTCATAATGTATCACGGGGCAGTGTATCACACTCAGAGGAAAGAGCTGTCTGCCCTCTTCTACATACATGAGCTGACAGACAGTCTTTAGTGTTGCTGTGATTGACAGGAGAGAGAGAGAGAGAGAGAGAGAGAATATGAATGAATGTCATCCCTCATACCCAGAAAGCACAGCTGTATTTGCTCCCTTGGCTGTTGGACAGCTGTGGCGTCATTAGGAATCGAATTTGTAATCTCCTGATGATGGAGCGAACACTTTTTTTTTCTGTTGCAAATTTACCAAATAAGACAAATAAACCAATCAACACCAGCATTAAACAATTGTTTGTACCATCCATAATTAAAATGAAGCCCACAGTGACCAACAGTCAAAGTTCAGAACCGAGTCTGAAATATGTTTCAGTATTTATACAGTGCCTTGAAAAAGTATTCATACCCCTTGAACTTTTTCACATTTTTCCACCTTCCAACCATGAACTTAAATGTTGTTTATTGAGATTTTATGTGATAGACAAACACAGAGTAGCACATAATTGTGAAGTGAAACGAAAATGATAAATGGTCTTCAAAATTTTAAACAAATAAAAATCTGAAAAATGTGATGTGCATTAGTATTCAGCCCCCCTGCGTCAATACTTTGTAGAGCCACCTTTTGCTGCAATTACAGCTGCAAGTCTTTTGTGGTATGTCTCTACCAGCTTTGCACATCTAGACGCTGAAATTTTTGCCCATTCTTCTTTGCAAAATAGCTCAAGCTCAGCCAGATTGGATGGAGAGCGTCTGTGAACAGCAATTTTCAAGTCTTGCCACAGATGCTCAATGGGATTTAGGTCTGGACTTTGACTGAGCCATTCTAACACATGAATATTCTTTGATCTAAACCATTCCATTGTAGCTCTGGCTGTATGTTTAGGGTCATTGTCTTGCTGGAAGGTGAATCTCCTTCCCAGTCTCAAGTCTTTTGCAGCCTCCAACAGGTTTTCTTCCAGGATTGCCCTGTATTTAGCTCCATCCATCTTCCCATCAACTCTGACCAGCTTCCCTGTCCCTGCTGAAGAAAAGCATCCCCATAGCATGATGCTGCCACCACCATGTTTCACAGTGGGGATGGTGTGTGCAGGGTGATGAGCAGTGCTAGTTTTCCGCCACACATAACGCTTTGCATTTAGGCCAAAAAGTTCAACTTTGGTCTCATCTGACCAAAGCACCTTCTTCCACATGTTTGCTGTGTCCCCTACATGGCTTCTGGCAAACTGCAAACGGGACTTCTTATGCCTGTCTTTCAACAATGGCTTTCTTCTTGCCACTCTTCCAAAAAGGCCAGATTTGTGGAGTGTACGACATATAGTTGTCCTGTGCACAGATTCTCCCACCTGAGCTGTGGATTTCTGCAGCTCCTCCAGAGTGATCATGGGCCTCTTGGCTGCTTCTCTGACCAGTGCTCTCCTTGCTCGCTCTGCAGTGGCGTGCACAGACATTTTGGAGGGCAAGTGCTCTGGGGGGAAAAAAGGGCACTTTTTTGCGCATGTGGAACACCTTATTATAAAAGTCTGAGATTTAACCCTCCTCTTGTGTTCGGGTCGCCACTGACCCGTTTTAATTTTTAAAGGTGTAAAACAACCACTTAATGTTAATTTATTACATCAAGCCTTTTTGACTTTGCCAGGAATCTCTAGTTGAACAAAATAGAAAAATAATTTTTTGTTTTCCTAAATCTGAAAATGGTCTAGCAAAAAATATAATACTTATGTGCAGTTGTTTCTGTATGCGACGGGCTACTTCACGACAAAATAATTACAACTTGGGCTTAGAGGGCAAACAATACATTTTCACTCGATTCATGTGTTACCTGGCTGGTGGGGCAGGGGAAGAGCTGACTGACTGCCCGATGTGTTGTCTGCGCTACGACAAGGCCGTGGCTTCCAGGACGCTATGCTGCTGCAACCTCACATTGAATGCACTGCACGCTTGTTCACGTGACAGAGCAAGAGAGACAGAGGTCCGGTGTGTGTGCGGAGGGGGCACACATCGGGACATTATTTTCACACACGCTTTTAATGCCGCGGCTTTTCTTAAAGATCATGTCGACATTGGCCTCAGTAAACTGTAAAAAAAAAAAATTCAAAAGGGCACTTTTTTGGACAGAGGGCAGAGGGGCAGGTGCTTGAGCACCAGCTCGTGTCTATCTGTGCACGCCACTGTCGCTCTGTCAATTTAGGTGGATGGCCATGTCTTGGTAGGTTTGCAGTTGTGCCGATGCTAGCTGAGACATTAGCCGTTCATTTGAAGTGTTAATCCTTGCAATATGTGGGTTACATTTAAGTTTATACTACATATGTGTGTAATATGTGTGTGTGTGTGTGTGTGTGAAAATGTAAAAATAGGAATGCGATTCCTTCATATATATATATATATATATATATATATATATATATATATATATATATATATATAAAATGTCAGGAGAACCATCAGGGCCTTCTAGGGCTTCAGAGAAGGCTCAAACATATCAGCATTTCAGATATTATTTTTAATTTATTTCATTCTTTCATAATTACATTATAATTATTCTCTTCTGATTCTAATTTGGCCTCATTTTCTATCAAATGTGCTTCAGAAACGAAAGGGTTACTGTCCTGAAAACATTAAAATCAAGTTCTTCAATGAGATTTTTTTGTTTGTTGTCTCTAGACAGAAGAGTTTAGAGCTGCTCACTAATTGGTTAGAACTTCATGGCCGGGACAGAAGGCCATGGCAGTGTATGTTTATGTCACTGAGCTGTAAACTCTGGAGAGCTCATAGCTCAGAGCTCATAGAGTGAAGCCATCTGGCCGATAAAGCACAAAAGTTTTTTTTTTTTTTTTATTCTATTAGTTTATAATGCATGTATTCTCATTAACCTGTTAAGCTAATCAATTTTATTCTCTGATGAAATTAAATAATTAAAATGACAACGCAAACGAGTGATTTCCACATAGAAATGTGAACATAGGTCTTTTCTCCCTGTTTTGTATAGCTTCCTGTTCAGCGTGAGGACGACCCATTTGCTTTAAGTGAAGTAGTCGTTGATGGCTGTGCTAATGGAGCCGCAGGTACGCTTCCTTCTGTAATGGCTGCTCTCTTAAAGGGCATATTCTGGACCAATTTTGTTTTGTTTTATATGAAAGTATATCCCTTTACACACTCATCCAGAAGGGTAATTTTGCACAAGGCCATTTCAGAAAAAACTAAAATAACAAAACTTGTCTGGAAAAATCCCAAGGGAGTCTGGAGCCAGATTCGTGACGTTACCTGCGGAAGCGCCAGCAGGCTGCGAGAGCTTTGCACGGTTTCAGTGCACAGCCTGTGTAGACCAAGCGCTCCCATTTCTCCCTCGTTGTCCGGTCTTTTGGAAAACAATGAGTACTAATCCCATCATGATTGGTGTTGCTACACCCTCCTACGATACATCTGTTAACCATTTTAATAATTACGCGATAACGTTGAAGAAATTTGCAGAAAACCACCAGGTCGTTTTCTCATAAATAAACGAGTGCTGACGTAGGGTTCAGAAGGAGGCGTCCCACACGTGACGTCACGAAAATCAATGTTTCCCGGGAAATCCAAATGCCGAGTTTTTTCAGAGGCGGACCAATTCGCCTCAAATGGCTTGATTTCAACTGAATTTTTCTGGTATTGCGCAAGGCAAAAAAATTGCAGAGAATGCAGAATGTTGCAGATATTTGACCAAAGTTTAATATAAAATAGGAGAATTCCACTGACCTCATCTCATCTCATTATCTCTAGCTGCTTTATCCTGTTCTACAGGGTCGCAGGCAAGCTGGAGCCTATCCCAGCTGACTACGGGCGAAAGGCGGGGTTCACCCTGGGCAAGTCGCCAGGTCATCACAGGGCTGACACATAGGCTACGTTTACATTACGTCGAATCAGCGGATCATCAGATTAACGTTCTTAAAACGATTCGCGTTGACACTAAAACCGTTAGCCGTGCACACAGCAACACCAATACGCGGATACGCTCGGCTCCGCAGGCATCCTGCGCTCCAAATCACTCCGCCCTGAACAGCGAGTGCCCTCTGGAGGGTGCGCACTCCGGCCCTGCGCAGCTCACAGAGCGCGCGAGTGAAGTGAACAAGCCACGATTCGGGACTGAGCCGCTGTGTGTGTGATCCCAGCGCAGATCACTTATTACTTGCAAGTGGAAGGATGGCAAGCCTAAAGACAATCATAACTACACAATGGGCAGTATTTGCATCAGTATTTGCAGTATTTTCATACTTTTATACTCTTTAATGAAAGGTGATACAAGGCGGAAGTCTGCGCCGTTTTTCAGCAGTCGCGTCACATGACCAACGCCAGCAAATCAGGAAGGTGGATGTCACAGTGACGTTGTCCAATGAGACGCCAGCTAGAGCTCAGCACAGCGTATTCGCGTATTCTCAATGTTTACACAGCACCGGAGCTGATACGATCTAGATTGAATACGTGGACGCTGGCGGATTCCCGTTTCCCCGCTTTTTCAGGGGGGTTAATGTAAACGGACAGTGCGTCCGCGAAGGAAACGAGACAGATACGGTCTAGTGTAAACGTAGCCATAGACACAGACAACCATTCACACTCACATTCACACCTACGCTCAATTTAGAGTCACCAGTTAACCTAACCTGCATGTCTTTGGACTGTGGGGGAAACCAGAGCACCCGGAGGAAACCCACGCGGACACGGGGAGAACATGCAAACTCCACACAGAAAGGCCCTCGCCAGCCACGGGGCTCGAACCTGGACCTGTGAGGCAACAGCGCTAACCACTACACCACCGTGCCGCCCAATTACATTGATCTTGCTCCCGAATTTACCCGTGGTATGCCCTTTAAAACAAGATCAAGCTGCAAATTGATTTTTGCACATTCCTCCTGGTGCATTCTGGGTATTAAGCTATGATCCAGTTTATATCCCTAACAAACCTTTGATGGAGAGTCGTTATGAGATTTCCTCCCCAATTTGGTCACTTGCCAGTCACTAACAGGATAATCAAGGAATAAAATGAATCCCACGTTAACCAACATGAACAGCACCTTAATGAACACATTTGTGTTTTTAACTCGCAAAACTATAAACTCAGACTTAAAAACATCTTCCAGGATTTATATCTGGAGTTTAGAAAATGATCAGCATTCATGAACATTTGTTAATATACTAGTTTGTTCATAGTAGTAAATGAGGGTAGTAGTTTTTTTGTAGTCGTAAGTTGGGCTCCAAGTTTTTTATATAGGAGTAAACAAGGGTACTAGTTTGTACTAGCAGCTGAAGAGGATCCGGTAATTATGCTCCCTTTTCATAAAGAGTATTCAGCAGATGTTTTTATCCAGAGTGACGGCCAGAAGTGGTTTGTAGTCTCAATCAAAAACATCCTCATGATAGTTCACTAGGATACAACTGACTCCAGTGAATCTAATCGCCCCGGTGGAGACGGTTAATGCAGAGATACAGCAAGATAAAAGACACAAGTTTTTTTTAACCCTTTGATGCAAAACATATGCACACCCCTTCTAATGCACAACATGGGTCAAAAATGACCCGCATTCATTTTCCAGGTTATTTCATGCTGACTGAGTTTTTCTTTGCTCTATCTTTTGAAATCAATTTATTTTATGATTGAATATTCCAAGTATTCTTTAAATATCTTGTTTTTAATTACCACAAATCATTAATTTAATTTTTTCTTTCCTACTTTATGAACAAAAATAATTTTTATATTACTACACATGGGTCATCCAAGTGTAATTTAAAATTAAATGTCTTAATACTCATCTCATTATCTCTAGCCGCTTTATCCTGTTCTACAGGGTCACAGGCAAGCTGGAGCCTATCCCAGCTGACTACGGGCGAAAGGCGGGGCACACCCTGGACAAGTCGCCAGGTCATCACAGGGCTGACACAGACACAGACAACCATTCACACTCACATTCACACCTACGGTCAATTTAGAGTCACCAGTTAACCTAACCTGCATGTCTTTGGACTGTGGGGGAAACCGGAGCACCCGGAGGAAACCCACGCGGAGAACATGCAAACTCCGCACAGAAAGGCCCTCGCCGGCCCCGGGGCTCGAACCCAGGACCTTCTTGCTGTGAGGCGACAGCGCTAACCACTACACCACCGTGCCGCCCTGTCTTAATACTATAATAATAATTTGTTTCAAGTAATTACTTTAGCAGTGAATGGGTCCAGTTATTTATTTATTTATTAAGTATGTAGTTAGCTAAGCCAACTACAATAAAATTAGCTAACTAAAGTAGAATATGTCAACAGCTAGGCAGCTCTCATTGTCCGGTCTTTTGGAAAACGATGAGTACTAATCCCATCATGATTGGTGTTGCTACACCCTCCTACGATACGTCTGTTAACCATTTTAATAATTACGCGATAACGTTGAAGAAATTTGCAGAAAACCACCAGGTCGTTTTCTCATAAATAAACCAGCGCTGACGTAGGGTTCAGAAGGAGGCGTCCCGCACGTGACGTCACGAAAATCAGTGTTTCCCGGGAAATCCAAATGCCAAGTTTTTTCAGAGGCGGACCAATTCGCCTCAAATGGCTTGATTTCAACTGGATTAATTTTATTCTCTGATAAATTCAAATAATTAAAATGACATTAACGCACATGAGTCGTGTTCATTTCCACATAGAAATGTGAACATAGGTCTTTTCTCCATGTTTTGTAGTTTCCTGTTCAGTGTGTGGACGACCCATTTGGTTTCATTCCTGTGGTTGTTGATGGAGAGCAGAACATCCCTGTGCTAAAGGAGCTGCAGGTACGCTTCCTTCTGTAATGGCTGCTCTCTTAAAACAAGATCAAGCTGCAAATTGATTTTTTGCGCATTCCTCCTGGTGCATTCTGGGTATTAAGCTATGATCCAGTTTATATCCCTAACAAACCTTTGATGGAGAGTCGTTATGAGATTTCCTCCCCAATTTGGTCACTTGCCAGTCAGTAACAGGATAATCAAGGAATAAAATTTTATCCATGATAAAGGCAGTTGAGTTGCAGATGAACTGTCCTCCATTTATTCTTTAATTATTGTGATCATATTGGTTTAATTATATCCGTTATACTGACTTGTTTCTTTTTGTTTTAATATTTCAGTGTGAAGACGTCCCTCAGGACAATTATGGAGAAGGTGGAAATTCCTAAATTAGCCATTTAGCAAATATGTACAGGGTTCTCCACGAGGGGTTTTAGAGGGGTGAGCCGCCCCCCTTTCTGTGATTCCCGCCCCCCTTTCCGTGATTCCCACCCCCCTTTCTGTGATTCCCGCCCCCGTTTAATTTCTGCCGCCCCTTTACAAAAGGAAGAGACATCCCTTTGTTTTCTTTGTGACGGATAGCCTTTCTCTGTTGGAGTACCGACAACGCGGCAACACCCAAGTGTGAAACTCATTTACCAGCAATTAGTTTAGTCAGTCTGACGATTATAGTCTAAGAAAAGCATTTCACACTTCGGCGTTTTTGACACATTGCTCTTGCACCGGGAGATAACACGCTGTGGCAGCGGGGACATGGTCAAGCATTGGTCTGTGACAGGAGGGCGGAGTCAGGGAAGGTAAGTGGCAGAATCACTACACCTGTCGTTAATTAATGTGTTTGTGTGTCTTCCCAGTGACCGCGCCCTATTTAAGGAGAGAGAGAGAGCGAGAGCAGAGGGAGCTCTCTCCCCAACCAGATGGCTGATGTGTGTGCGTGTGTCTGAACATGTGTGAGAGTATATATGAACGCTGAAAAGCTGAATAAAAGAGAGTTTTGTGAACTCAGTTCTGGCCTGCCATCCTTCTGTGCTCCACCCACCTACACGAACTGTCACAGTGGTGCTGAAACCCGGGAGAGCACAGAAGGATGGCAGGCCAGAACTGAGTTCACAAAACTCTCTTTTATTCAGCTTTTCAGCATTCATATATACTCTCACACACATGCACACACATCAGCCGTCTGGTTGGGGAGAGAGCTCCCTCTGTTCTCGCTCTCTCTCTCCTTAAATAGGGCGCGGTCACTGGGAAGACACACAAACACATTAATTAATGACAGGTGTAGTGATTCTGCCACTTACCTTCCCTGACTCCGCCCTCCTGTCACAGACCAATGCTTGACCACGCCCCTGCTGCCACACACACCTTTATAATAACGTGTGAATCGACACCAAGTTCGAGATAACTGATTGTTAATGTCGGCAGAGAAATAAAGGATAAAAACAAAAAGTTCAAAGTTGGTGTGGCAAATATAGCCATGGAGCAGTGTAAATATAGTTAAAACAACATCTTTTCAATGTACTTTACTCTCTAAAAAAATTATTTTTTCCAGTGGTGCCTGCAATTACATTTCCATTTCAAACAATGTCAGCTTTTGTGGAGCAGTGTGAATATAGTTAATACAAAAACTTCTGTACTTTTCTGTTCTTTTTTTGTAGTTTGCTAAATAAGAATATATTTTTCCCAGTTCCGTTTCAATGTGTCTGAATATGATGTGTAAGTGTGTAATGTATGATGTGTTTTGTACCAGTCCAATTGATTCCTCTATTCTAAATGATTACTGTTTGAGAGTATTTTATGCAAATTCTATGCAAATGACATGTACATTTATGTAAATTTGTTTCAAGGTCATCCGATTGACCCCCACCCCCCTATATTTTCAATCCGTGGAGAACCCTGATGTACATACAACCCCGATTCCAAAAAAGTTGGGACAAAGTACAAATTGTAAATAAAAATGGAATGCAATGATGTGGAAGTTCCAAAATTCCAGATTTTATTCAGAATAGAACATAGATGACATATCAAATGTTTAAACTGAGAAAGTGTAGCATTTAAAGAGAAAAATAAGGTGATTTTAAATTTCATGACAACAACACATCTCAAAAAAGTTGGGACAAGGCCATGTTTCCCACTGTGAGACATCCCCTTTTCTCTTTACAACAGTCTGTAAACGTCTGGGGACTGAGGAGACAAGTTGCTCAAGTTTAGGGATAGGAATGTTAACCCATTCTTGTCTAATGTAGGATTCTAGTTGCTCAACTGTCTTAGGTCTTTTTTGTCGTATCTTCCGTTTTATGATGCGCCAAATGTTTTCTATGGGTGAAAGATCTGGACTGCAGGCTGGCCAGTTCAGTACCCGGACCCTTCTTCTACGCAGCCATGATGCTGTAATTGATGCAGTATGTGGTTTGGCATTGTCATGTTGGAAAATGCAAGGTCTTCCCTGAAAAATTGAATTCAATTTTTGTTTTCTCAGTTACAATAATATGCAAGCTGATTAAATTGAGTGCTTATACTGCCCTCTTGTGGCCAGAAGTGATTTTTTTGGGGGGAGTATAATTAAATCATAGTATGTTGAGTTTTTTGTTGTTGTTTACAAAATATATATTTTAAATAAGGTATTTACCCATAGACATATCAGCATTTCACAGCTCAACATCCAACCTATGAAAATATATATAGTTAAGCTACTAGCTAACAGACTAAATTAAATGACCTAGCTTGATCTTTTGGTGTTTTTACAGTAAAATATTACTTCAAAATTCACTAGTCATTCCTTGTTTTGTTAAATACATTTACGTTAACGTGTAGGATAGTGTATAAGTAGCAACATTGCTAAATGTAGCTACAAACATGCATGTACTAGCTAGCTAACAAACCTAGCATGCTAATGTTAACTTTCTGTATATTCTGCTGAGGATGGAGATGGTGTTCACTTCAGCATAAGTTAATTACTCAAGTAATTTTTCACCAGCTCACCTATTTGCTCTGACTTTAAGCAGTTTTCTTGGTGATTACTTTTACTTATACACAGTTGAATTATTGCTACAACAGCAGTTACTTGTCAGTGTGTTTTGTTTTCTTTCCACCCCTGTATAGAGTGCATAGATGAGTTTTAAAAAGTCCCTGCAATGTCAAAACTGTTAGATACGGGGACAGGGGAAAACCGACGTAGACAACCTTCTGTTCCCCCTGTAACATTTAATTTTGTGCTGGAAAACTAACGTTTGGAACTCTAAAATGTTTTTTGTACTGACTCAGTAATGTAGAAGTCATAAAATAGAAATCTATAACAAAGTTTGTATGAAAGAAAATAGGGGGCCTAAGACTTTTGCACAATAATATATATACACAGTGGGGAAACTAAGTATTTAATGCGTCAACATTTTTCTCAGTAAATATATTTCTGATAGGGCTATTGACATGAAAATTTCACCAGATGTCAGTAACAACCCAAGTAATTCACACATACAAAGAAACCAAAACATATATGTCCATAAATTAAATCTAATAAAGTGGAATGATGCAGGGAATAAGTATTGAACACATGAAGAAAAGGAAGTGCAAAAAGTCAGAGAAAGCCAAGAAACCAGCTGAAATCTGTCAGTATTTAGAAAACAATCCTGCCCCCTATCAGGCTGGTTTAGTCCTAATTGATGGCCTATAAAAAGGTTTCTCATTAACAAGGTGTCACACAAGAAGCAACTCATGAGGAGTAAAAGCAAAGAGCGCTCTCAAGACCTTCACAACCTTATTGTTGCGCATCATACCGATGGTTACAGAAGTATTTCTAAACTTCTGAATGTTCCAGTGAGCACCGTTGGGGCCATTATCTGGAAATAGAAAGAACATAATTTCACCATAAACTGGCCATGACCAGGTGCTCCTCGCAAAATTTCTGACAGAGGAGTCAAAAGAATAATCAGAAAAGTTGTCTAAGAGCCAAGGACTACTCACGGAGAGCTTCAGAAAGACCTGGAATTAGCAGGTACAGTTGTTTCAAAGAACACAATAAGTAATGCACTCAACCGCCATGGTCTCTATGCACGCTTACCGTGCAAGACTCCATTGCTGAAGAAAAAGCATGTTGAAGCTCATTTAAAGTTTGCTGCACAACATTTGGACAAGCCTATGAAATACTGGGAGAATACAGTCTGGTCAGATGAGACCAAAATTGAACTCTTTGGATGTCATAGTACACACCATGTTTGGAGGAGAAATGGCACTGCACATCACCCCAAAAACACCATACCACCAATGAAGTTTGGAGGTGGGAACATCATGGTGTTGGGGCTGTTTTTGAGCATATGGTACTGGCAGACTTCATATAACTGAAGGAAGGATGAATGGAGAAATGTACCGAGACATTCTTGATAAGAATCTGTTGCCATCTACCAGGATGCTGAAGATGAAATGAGGGTGAACATTTCAGCAAAACAATGATCCCAAACACATAGCCAAGGAAACTCTCAGTTGGTTTCAGCAAAAGAAAATAAAGCTGCTAGAACGGCCTAGTCAATCACCCGACTTGAATCCAACTGAAAATCTATGGAAAGAACTGAAGATCAAAGTTCATACAGGAGGCCCCCAGAACCTTCAAGATTTGAAGACAGTTTGTGTGGAAGAATGGGACAAAATCACACCTGAGCAATGCATGTGACTAGTTTCTCCATACAGGAGGCGTCTTGAAGCTGTCATTACCAACAAAGGCTTTTCTACTAAGTATTTAATAAATTTCAGTAAGCGTGTTCAATACTTTTTCCCCTGTGTCATTCCACTTTATTACACTTAATTTATGGACATATATGTTTTGATTTTTTTGTATGTGTGAATTACTTGGGTTGTTCCCAAGATCTGGTGAAAATTTCATGTCAGTATCCCCATCAGAAATATATTTACTGAGAAAAATGTTGATGCATTCAATGCTTGTTTTCCCTGCTGTGTGTGTATGTATGTGCATATATACAGTGGTGCTTGAAAGTTTGTGAACCCTTTAGAATTTTCTACATTTCTGCATAAATATGACCTAAAATATCATCAGATTTTCACACAAGTCCTAAAAGTAGATAAAGAGAACCCAGTTAAATAAATGAGACAAAAATATTATACTTGGTTATTTATTTATTTATTTATTTATTTATTAAGGAAAATGATCCAATATTACATATCTGTGAGTGGCAAAAGTATGTGAACATTTGCTTTCAGTATCTGGTGTGACCCCCCCTTGTGCAGCAATAACTGCAACTAAACATTTCTGGTAACTGTTGATCAGTCCTGCACACCGGCTTGGAGGAATTTTAGCCCATTCCTCCGTACAGAACAGCTTCAACTCTGGGATGTTGGTGGGTTTCCTCACATGAACTGCTCGCTTCAGGTCCTTCCACAACATTTCGATTGGATTAAGGCCAGGACTTTGACTTGGCCATTCCAAAACATTAACTTTATTCTTCTTTAACCATTCTTTGGTAGAACGACTTGTGTGCTTAGGGTCGTTGTCTTGCTGCATGACCCACCTTCTCTTGAGATTCAGTTAATGGACAGATGTCCTGACATTTTCCTTTAGATTTCACTGGTATAATTCAGAATTCATTGTTCCATCAATGATGGCAAGTCGTCCTGGCCCAGATGCAGCAAAACAGGCCCAAACCATGATACTACCACCGCCATGTTTCATAGATGGGATAAGGTTCTTATGCTGGAATGCAGTTTTCCTTTCTCCAAACATATTGCTCCTCATTTAAACCAAAAAGTTCTAATTTGGTCTCATCCATCCAGGAAACATTTTTCCAATACCCTTCTGGCTCGTCCACGTGATCTTTCGCAAACAGCAGAGGAGCAGCAATGTTCTTTTTGGATAGTGGTGGTTTTCTCCTTGCAACCCTGCCATGCACACCATTGTTGTTCAGTGTTCTCCTGATGGTGGACTCATGAACATTAACCAATGTGAGAGAGGCCTTAAGTTGCTTAGAAGTTACCCTGGGGTCCTTTGTGACCTCGCCAACTATTACACGCCTTGCTCTTGGAGTGATCTTTGCTTGTCGACCACTCCAGGGGAGGGTAACAATGGTCTTGAATTTCCTCCATTTGTACACAATCTGTCTGACTGTGGATTGGTGGAGTCCAAACTCTTTAGAGAAGGTTTTGTAACCTTTTCCAGCCTGATGAGCATCAACAATGCTTTTTCTGAGGTCCTCAGAAATCTCCTTTGTTCGTGCCATGATACACTTCCACAAACATGTGTTGTGAAGATCAGACTTTGATAGATCCCTGTTCTTTAAATAAAACAGCGTCCCCACTCACACCTGATTGACATCCCATTGATTGAAAACACCTGACTCTAATTTCACCTTCAAATTAACTGCTAATCCTAGAGGGTCACATACTTTTGCCACTCACAGATATGTAATATTGGATCAGTTTCCTCAATAAATAAATGACAGAGTATAATATTTTTGTTTCATTTGTTTAACTGGGTTCTCTTTATCTATTTTTAGGACTTGTGTGAAAATCTGATGATGTTTTAGGTCATATTTATGCAGAAATATAGAAGATTCTAAAGGGTTCACAAACTTTCAAGCACCACTGTGTGTGTAATATATATATATATATATATATATCAGTGGCGGCTGGCTTTTGTAAAAGTGAGGGAGGAAGGAATGCTTGGTTGAAGGTCACGGGCCCCAATGCGACCGCACCTGCTGGACCGGCTATAGTTACACGCACGGGTTGAGTTGATAATAGTTTTTCCTGAATAATTCATTAACATCCTTTCCACGGTGTCAAACAACTGGCAACAGTCAACAAGTAAAAGAACAACAATAACATTATTTCACAACTATTTACATGGGATATAGCCGTGTTTAAGACAAACATTGATGTTAAGGAATGATTCAGGCCAACTGATTGAGGCTCCCTATTTATATATCAAGTCAATTCTCCGTGCTGTCTGATTTGCAAATCTATCTGTGACCTGATCGTACCACGCTGGATCTTTTTGGAGTGTCTTGAGAATCTTTTTTTCAATTGAAATAATGGCCAGATGTTTTAATCTCTCCTGCCCCATTGCGTTGCGTGTGTACGTTTTAATTCTCTTGAGGCACGAAAAAGTCCTTTCAACCCCTGCAGAGGTTGCGCCAATTGTTCCAATCAGGGACATGAGCCTGTACAACTGTGGCATCGCCCCATCAAGACCGCTGGACTTCATGAAGCCAAGGGCATCGCAAAGTTTTCTTGATGAATTTATTTCTGCATTGTGATAAAAATGCTGCAGTTCGATTCTCAGCTTTTCTTGATCAAAAAGGTGGCCATATGTCTCCATCAAATTTGACAGTAGCTGCGTAGGAAATGATATTTTGAACGAGTCGAATTTCGCCGCATTCAAAAGCTCCATGAAGCGCAAGCGGTCGAGGTGTTGAAAGCGCTGAGTTATTTGAGTGCGCAAGTTGTCGTGGATGGAATCATAAAGTGCTCTGTAGGACTGACGGGGATTAAGCAGCCTTCTTTTGACCCTGTGAGACAAGTCAGGGTCTTCTGTTAGAGAGGCAGCCCTGGCGTAGATTTTGTCAAAGGCGCTCTGTACTTTTAGCTCATCCAATATTTGCAGGAGATTCTCTATTCGCTGTTTGCAAAAGGCGACATCCATGGATTTGTGCTGCAAGATGTCAAACACCACGTCAGTGTGCGAAAACAACTGCTCAAAAGTGAAGAGTAAAAACGCAAATTCAAACTCTTGCATTTTCGACCTCAAACCATCAGCTAAACGTATTGTCTCATCATCCATCATTGGGCGCTCAGTAATGTTCTCGAAAATCTGAAGTAGTTCGTCATAATTTGAAGCAACCGTGTTCACGACCCTAGAGGAAAATGTTCAAGCGAGTGGGAGCGCTCCGGGGAATGCGGGCGCAACTGAACTCCTCGAGTAAAGAAACCCTCTTGCTGGACTTGGAGAAAAAGACGTGAAGCCACCCAAGTGAGCAAAGAAGTATTTTGCTTGGGGAATGGTCTTAACACCCTGACTTAAAACTAGGTTTAAGCGATGTGCATAGCAGTGGACAAATGTTGCACAGGGAGCCAATTCTCTCACTTTAGCCTGAAGGCCATTCAAGTCCGAGGCCATGACCGCGGCACCATCGTAAGTCTGAGCGACAAGTTTATCCTTGAAATTGAAACCTGACAACTCAGTCTGCACGAAATCGAACAAGGATTGTGCACTGCGACCACTGGACACATCAAAAAATCCTAGAAAGCGTTCCTGAATTGTACCTTGATTATCGACATAGTGCAAGATGACAGACAACTGTGAATGACAGCTTATGTCTGTGGTCTCGTCGATTTGCCACGAGAAGAAGGGTGCCGTGTTAAGTTGCTTTTGGATTTCTGAATTAATTGAACCAGCTATAGTGGATATTAGATCATTCTGGATTGTTTTTGACATGCCTGTGAAGACAGTCGAACTTTCCAGATGCTCTGCCAGAACACGATCATAGCGAGCAATAACCTCCGCTAGCTCCCTGTAATTGCCCTTATTCCCCCCTTCTTCATGTCCCCTCAGTGACAACTCTTGCATGCCTAGGTAGGCTGTTGCATCTATCAGACGTTTTAATACCTCTCTATTGCGACTCACTTTAGCATTGTGCTGCTGGATTTGCAGCCGCACACCCTCGTCTACCACCCTATCTATTGGCATGGTGCCTAGTAAGGACAGTCAGATAGCAGCACCAACGTGGTCTTGACACTTCTCATGGCGTTTGGTTGCCCTATCTAGATTTTTTAAATCATTGAAACCATGAACACTCCACGCTTGTGATTTGGCATTGTTCATTAGCAAACAGGGCCAGCAATATAATCGATGGGTGGTAACGCTACCAGTGAGCCATGTGTACCTAGCAAACCATGTAGCATTCACTGTACTGCCTTTGCCATTGGGTTTTGTGATTTCGATTTTAGGGGTTGGTCTACCTGCTGCTTTGATGGTTAATTTTTCACTGTAGCTCAGCCCCAGTGATGTGCGTGAACGAGTTCAAAAGAACGCGTTCACTGAACACGCTCATTTTTTCATGAACTTTGAACTGCACGCAACACACGTTTTAATAAAGAACTTGAACGTGAATTTGTTCACATTATGTGTCATGAACGGCAGACATTCTACGACGGAGCATTAGGGCCATTCATGAAGGAGAAGATATTTTTTGATATGACGAGATTAAAGTCAACATGTCGGCATTAAACTCGAAATTCCGAGAATAAAGTTGAAATTGGATGTCGACTTTAATCTTGATGGGTCGACTTTAAACTCGACATGTCGACAGGAGCATTAGGGCCATTCATGAAGGAGAAGATATTGCGCTTTGCAAGAATGCGGCCACTTCCTCTAAGTCGGTGTAGTTTTTCCTCCTAAAAAGACGGAGTTTTTGGCACAATCTTTTCAGCGTCCTAATACTTATTACCACACCGTGGTTCTGCGCTAAAACAGCGAGTATTTCTTTGTTGCTTAATCCAATACCAAAGTATAATTTCACCAAATTGTCCACGGGTGGCATGTTGAGTACTTGGTCTGATTCAGTGTGGAGCAGTGCTCTCTGCATGCAAAACTCAGAAAAAAAAATAAACTTTTTTTCTCGACATTTAACGTATTTGTCGAGATTAAAGTCGACTTGACATCAACTTTATAAACATTTCCAAGTTTAAAGTCGACCCATCAAGATTAAAGTCGACATCCAATTTCAACTTTATTCTCGGAATTTCGAGTTTAATGTCGACATGTTGACTTTAATCTCGTCATATCAAAAAATATCTTCTCCATGAATGGCCCTAATGCTCCGTCGTAGAGCACAGACACTGATTATGAACATTTAAGACAATTTTACACACCGTCACACCAAGACCCCGACGGCAAAAACCTTACCTTTCTGTGTAAGATATGTCCACCTGCTCAGAAAAAACAAATAAGGACTTCAACAACTTCGTTCTCCCGCTCATTTCCTGTCTCTCTACACTGTCCTATCTATATAAAAAAAAGAAGAAAAAAAAGAGGTTCTATAGAAAAAAAAAAAGAAAAAAACCCCTTCGTTCTCGAATTTGAAACGACACAGAACTGGTCTACCTTGTCTGTACTGTTGCACGTTTCATCACCTGGTAAGAAACCCACAATTGCAGTGTCATGAGCAAACGTCTACAGTGAACAGTTTCAGAGAACGTATAGTGATTTTCTAGCTCGTGGTCTGAAAAATGTTTTTATTTTCATATCTCACCAAAAAGTAAAATGAACTGAACTTTGAACTAGTTCAGAATTACAATTGTGAACTTTGAACGTGAACTGTTCACTTTGAGCATGTATGAACTGAACCTGAACTAGTTCAGAAAAGGTGTGAACTGGCACAACACTGCTCAGCCCATGGAAGGGTTTTGCAAGCAAAACATTCACCACGTCCTCTGTTTCCATTACTTTATTCGTAGAATATCTATAACATAGTCAATCCACTTCCACCTCGCCGTTCTCACTCTGACTGCCGAAGTGCCCGAGTCACCGGATCTAGAAGTTAAGTTTGATAAGATAACCCCTCCCCCAGGCAGCTAAGGCCTCTACTTATTGGTTCATTGTGCAACTAGGGCTGCAGCCTATTGGTTGATATTTTGTAGCACTTGTCAGATCTCTTAGCTAGTCCCACCCTCTTAGAGGAGGATTTTCCTCCTCTCTCTCATTGAAGTCTATGTTAACCACGAGCCGCCAGTGCCGGAGACTGTTTGAATCGGAGTGAATGGGAGCCGAAGGGAGGAAGATCCTCCGTGCAGTAATTTCTAATAGCGAGCGATAGGGGGTGCTAATGTAATTTCACCCAGAGAAACGAATATAATGTACATGTCGTATTTGGCAGTAAAATAGTAATATTCAAGGACAGCAATTCATTAAATTGGTCAAGACAATTTCAACTTTTTATTCTTAGAATTTTTAAGGAGGATCTTCCTCCCTCTCCTCACTGGAGAAGCCACCTGTGGTAGTATCATGGTTTGGGCCTGTTTTGCTGCATCTGGGCCAGGACGGCTTGCCATCATTGATGGAACAATGAATTCTGAATTATACCAGCGAATTCTAAAGGAAAATGTCAGGACATCTGTCCATGAACTGAATCTCAAGAGAAGGTGGGTCATGCAGCAAGACAACGATCCTAAGCACACAAGTCGTTCTACCAAAGAATGGTTAAAGAAGAATAAAGTTAATGTTTTGGAATAGCCAAGTCAAAGTCCTGACCTTAATCCAATCGAAATGTTGTGGAAGGACCTGAAGCGAGCAGTTCATGTGAGGAAACCCACCAACATCCCAGAGTTGAAGCTGTTCTGTACGGAGGAACAGGCTAAAATTCCTCCAAACTGGTGTGCAGGACTGATCAACAGTTACCAGAAACTGGCAGGGACAAAAATTTATCGCTCTAGACCTGCTCAAAGGCCAATGCTAGCGGACAAGCCAGTGCTATTGAGAGCAAATAGGACAGGCTAACGACCGAGAAATGAAGAGTTCTGTCTCCAGACTCTTCTTCCATGGACATGTAGCAATGTCATAATTTCATATGAATAAAGTTTTTTTTTTTTGTGAGCTTCCTCAAATCCATCCATTATCCATAGCCCTGGACAAGCTGCCAAACCGCCATCACAGGGCTGACACATAGAGACAAACAACCATTCACACCTACGCTCAGTTTCGAGCCACCAATTAACCTAACCTCCATGTCTTTGGACTGTGGGGGAAACTGAAGCACCCAGAGGAAACCCATACAAAGGTGTGACAATCAGGGTGTCACTGTGACTTTAAAGCAATCGACACCTCAAATAAGTTGAACCTACCCCTACCCTACCCCCCTACCCCTTAACCCCCTAACCCTTAACTCTAAAACATACTTGTCCAAACTACGGCCTGCGGGCCAACTGCGGCCCACGATCCCGTTTTTATTGGCCCGCGGCAGATTATAAAAATTGTATTGAATATGGCCCGCACAATAAACTTGACCTCAACTCTGTTGCAATGCCGAGTTTAAACACCAGAGCACGCCACCTGTGAAAACTTCTCCACTTAGCTGCAAAGAAAAAAACGTGCCTACTTTCAGTTAGTCACCATGTCAGCTCCAAAGAAGCGTAAAATAGCTAGTGAGTGCCGGAAATTTCAAACACGGTGGGAATATGACTATTTCTTCACGGAAACAAATGGACGGTGTATATGTATGATTTGTAAGGAAGATGTTGCTGTTATGAAAGAGTATAATGTCCGTCGGCATCTCATCTCATTATCTCTAGCCGCTTTATCCTTCTACAGGGTCGCAGGCAAGCTGGAGCCTATCCCAGCTGACTACGGGCGAAAGGCGGGGTACACCCTGGACAAGTCGCCAGGTCATCACAGGGCTGATACATAGACACAGACAACCATTCACACTCACATTCACACCTACGGTCAATTTAGAGTCACCAGTTAACCTAACCTGCATATCTTTGGACTGTGGGGGAAACCGGAGCACCCGGAGGAAACCCACGCGGACACGGGGAGAACATGCAAACTCCACACAGAAAGGCCCTCGCCGGCCCCGGGGCTCGAACCCAGGACCTTCTTGCTGTGAGGCGACAGCGCTAACCACTACACCACCGTGTCCGTCGGCATTATGAGACAAAACACAAGAGCTTCACATCGTACACGGGTGTCGAACGAACACAAAAGGTCAAGCAATTGGCAGCCAGCCTGCTAGCTCTACAACACGTGTTCTTTTGTGCTAACAAAATTCAGGAAAATGCAACTACAGCGAGCTATGAAGTTGCTATGCTTATTGCCCAGCACGGCAAACCGTTCTCAGATGGCGATTTTATAAAGCAATGCCTCATTAAAGTGACAGAAAGAATATGCCTGGAAAAAGTGCAGGATTACAACAACGTAAGCTTATCCAGGAATACAATTGTGCGGAGAATCGAGGACTTGTCCGCTAACATGCTTCTTCAACTGAGAGACAAAGCGTGTACTTTTGATTTTTTCTCGATAGCATGTGACGAGAGCATAGATCGAACTGACACTGCACAACTGTTAATTTTTTTGCGGGGAGTCGATGATCATTTTTGCTGTACGGAGGAGCTGCTTGATATGGTCAGCTTAAAAGGCACAATGACGGGCAAAGACGTTTTTGAAGCAGTGTCAGGAGCAGTTGAAAAGATGGGGCTTCAATAGGACAAGCTATGTGGAGTAACGACAGACGGAGCTCCAGAATGACAGACGACCATCTCTGTGAAGTCCTTCGTGTCTCAACCACCAAACTGTCTCCTGACCTGCCAGCCATCCTTCAGTCCAAAGGACAGCATCACTGCTCCCACTGATTCTGTAAATATTTATCTGCCTTATGCATACTAAACTAAGTGTGCTTGCACCATGACATTCTTTTGTATTGTGTTTGTATGAAGTTCAAAGCACTAAAAAAAAAAAAAAAAAAAGAATATATTTTGATAAATATTCATGGCAATGTTTTAAAAAAATGATTGTAGCCAGAATAATTCTAGCCATAACTTCAATAACTTTTTCCTTAGTCCCCAAATATAATTATTATGTGGATAATTCATGCACAGAAAAAAATAAATATAATTGATGTGCATTTTTTTCTTTTCTCACATTGCCTCCTGAAAATATCAGAAATAAACATTACTCAAATCATTACTACCCGACAGTTTAAGTCTCCCTTATGTATTTGGTATCAGGCGACCATCATACAATGTCACGTCTAATGTGCGGCCCGGCCCTTGGTTTATTTTTCTGTATTTGGCCCTCACTAAAAAAACTTTGGACACCCCTGCTCTAAAACATGCTGATTTGAAAACAACTCTTGATTTTCAATTTACTCTTCACCACTGAGTTTAACATGTTGTGAGTTGGTCAGGTGTAGTGAGTTGATTTTTTTTCCTTTAACATCAGATTAACATCAGCAAGTACAGGGTGTTTCAAAAAATTTTATATCATTTCGTAATCTAATAACTTCACCAATTCTCATTCAATTGACCTCGAATTTTAACAGCATGTATGGAAACAGATCAACATTTTATGTTTAATGTTTTTTTGTTTTTATCTTTTTAGGTATAAAAATGCCTTTCACTGGAAAAGAAAAGGCGTTTTGTGCATTAGAGTACACTTGAACACAGTCGAACAAGAGTGTACAGCGTGCGTTTATGAGAGAATTCTCTAAAAATGCACCAACTGCAATGCAAATTTGGACACGGCACAAAAAGTTCAAAGAGGAAGTGTGTGTGTGTGGGTGTGGGTGGTGCGCATATTGAAAATGTGTAAAATTGTTCATGGAATCCACATACCTTTGAATTTCTCATTCAAATTTTGAGGACTAAATCTTATATTGCTCAACATTAAGTGTGTTCAGTTTCATTTGCCTAGATTATGTAGTTTCTGGGATATTTACATCTCAAATAATATGCAACTGTTTATTAGTTAAACTGTTAGTTTCTGTTAAACAGAAAGTAAGCAGTAGTTTTTGGGCTTTGACATTTTCAGTTCTGTTTCTGAGTGATGTGGTGAGCAGTTTATGTATTGGAGCATGTTCGGTTTTGACTCCCACTCACAGACACAGTCAAAATGTCACCAGAGCAGACAGACTTTTCCCCAACAGCTTGTCATGTCTGTAGTTTTATGAACCAGTTTATTAACAAAAGATAGAAGGTTAAAATGAAATGTGGACGTATCTGAATCAAGACAGCACTTCAAAACAGGACAAAATCAAATCAGCATTAAAATGTTGATTTATTGCATAAAAGTGTACAAGGAGGGTGGTGCAGTGGTTAGTGCTGTCACCTCACACCAAGCAGGTTCTGGGTTTGAACCCAGCAGCCAACAGGGGCCTTTCTGTGTGGAGTTTGTATGTTTGTGTTCTTCCCCCACAGTCCTAAGAGTAGCCAGTTAGGTTGCAAGGAGATTAAAGCTAGACGACCTTTCAATTTCATAAAATCGGTGAAATGTGGTCATTGTGATATATGTTTATTTCTGTAATATCTCACAAAATATCAGGCTATTCTGTGGCTGGGAAGTTATTTAATTTGAGGGGATTAAAGCAAATAATGTGCATGAAATCGCTCGCTTGGCGCAGTCAAGCAGACAGAGGAAGTCCGTGCGTGTGTGTGTGCGCATCTACAGGTTTACCTTTGAGCGTGCACTGACAGTTCCATCATTCTGTCACTAAACGAACAGCTGATCACACCGAGGTGCTCGCTGACCGCCGATATTTATTAGTTTGATATTTCCTGCATTTCCTTTCCTTCATATATAACGTCTTTTCTTCTTGCTTTCTTTCCATTACTGTAGTCGGTCTTTCACGTTTCATTCGCACACTCACATCCTCCATTTTTCTTTCCTGTTTTAAATTTGTATCCCACAATGCCTTGCGCGAACGCGGAAAGCCCACCACGTGATGCATGACGTACTGTAGTATCTTGAATTGGGTCATGGGGAAGCAGGAAAAAATAGCGGGGATTTTAGGGCCACATGGCCTTAAATTCATTAATTGTTCTATTTAAAAAATAATAATAAAATTGGAAGTCTGTGATTCGAATTCAGTAGCTTTCGGTCCACTAAACAAAAATAATTGGGTGTTGGGGAAAATTCTTTTTATGACCTACACTTAAAAATCTGAAAGGCAGTCTACCTTTAAAACACAGTCATGAAAAAAAAAAATCCTCTGAAAATTTCCTATCCAGGGGTTGTAAATGATAACAGAGGAAACCAGGAAACTTTTTTAGAGAATATTTATGGAAAATAACTTCTCAAAAAGTAAACCTCTGAGATGATGGTTTGGTTTTAATTTAATGAATTAATGAATTAATAATAATAATAATAATAATAATAATAATAATAATTATTATTATTATTTTATATTAATCCCTTAACACACACAAAATGTAAAGTGTTCATTGCTCAAACATCATGAAATAACCTTTTAAATAAAAATACTACATGGAAGATAAGACATTTTGATAAATAACAGCTAAAATTTACACGAGTTGACCCAACAAAAAAGTTCAAATCATCTGTCTTTCCATGTCTAGAAGAGACTTATTAACATTCCGTGATATTCCAGAAATCCCCTGACCTGAACCCTGGTAACTGTATAATTAAATATAATTGATGATAGATTTATAATTGGGGGCGGCACGGTGGTGTAGTGGTTAGCGCTGTCGCCTCACAGCAAGAAGGTCTTGGGTTCGAGCCCTGGGGCCGGCGAGGGCCTTTCTGTGCGGAGTTTGCATGTTCTCCCCGTGTTCGCGTGGGTTTCCTCCGGGTGCTCCGTTTTCCCCCACAGTCCAAAGACATGCAGGTTAGGTTAACTGGTGACTCTAAATTGAGCGTAGGTGTGAATGTGAGTGTGAATGGTTGTCTGTGTCTATGTGTCGGCCCTGTGATGACCTGGCGACTTGTCCAGGGTGTACCCCGCCTTTCGCCCGTAGTCAGCTGGGATAGGCTCCAGCTTGCCTGCGACCCTGTAGAAGGATAAAGCGGCTAGAGATAATGAGATGAGATGAGATTTATAATTGTTCCCAAAATTCATTTCTGTTGTTGCCCTTTAAATCGATTGATCAATCCAAATCCTCTGACTGTTCCACCATCACAATGATGCCCTTTCCAGTTGGTTCAAAGTTTTTGATTTCTCTGTGGGAAAAAAGCATCCACATGCTTCATGCATCTACTTTATCCATCTGTGTGGTTATTTACTACTCGTTTATTCATTAGTGCTGCATTGCCTCACTAATAAGACAAGCTGGTTGTCCTGTAGATGACAGTATTCAGGAAAATCAGGCAGTTTTTTTTTCTCACACATCTTTACATACTTCATTACTTGCCAGATGAACCCCCCCCCCCCCCCCCCCTTTTTTTTTGCTGATTAGAAAACCATGACTGGTATCAGTTCCATTTTTAAGCATAGTTTAAGAATCACTTCTGCATGTTGTTCAGGGGTCTTCTTCTTAGGTGCCATGCCCTCCAGTGTAGGCAATCATGGTCCTCCATTCATCTTTGTTACTTGTTCGATGGATTATTTCAGTAGGACTTCTCTGTAGCCATTTCTTCATACTGTCCAGATATTTCTCACACTGTCTTCCTCTACTTCTTCTACCATCGATCTTTCCGGTGGTTACAAGTTATTCGAGCTCTCTCACATGCCCAAAGAATTTTGCTTGCTCTCTTGTGATGTTAGTGCAGATCTCTTTCTTTGCGGACTCTTCTTAGCACTTCTTCATTTGTTATTCTTGTGGTGTAAGATATCTTTAACATTTTTCTAAAAACAACAACAACACATTTCTGCTGCATTAATTCTGTTAACTGCTCCCATGTTCATATGTCCATGTTGCACTTCCATATCTCAAAATTAGCAAGATGTAACAAACCAACACTCTCTTTCTGACCTTGAAGCTGATGTTCCTGTTGGTTAAAATCTTGTCCAGATCCATGAAAGCCTTTTTCGTTTGTGCAATTCTAATTTTAATCTCTTTTAATGATCTTCCATCATTGCAAATATTGGCACCAAGGTACTTAAAACTATTGACTTGTTGTAATATGGAACAATTTTGTTTTTTTGAGATAACCATGGTGACCATTTTGTTGATGTTAAGTTCAAGTCCTACTTCTTCACTCTTCTCATTGATGATGTTGACTAAACGTTGCAAGTCTTCTTTGGTTCTAATGAGGGCAGCATCATCAGCATATCTTAAATTGTTAATGTTCTGACCTCCTACAATGATGCCCTTATCTCTCTCATAATGTATTCACTGTATAATGAGAATAAATTGGGTGATAATACACACCCTTGTCTGACTCCCCTCTTGATCTTCACAAACTCCCCAAGTTCATTTTCATATCTGATGGCTAATATATATTTTTTATGATTCTCATGTCGTTTCCATCAATGCTCAAGGCTTCCAAGAGTTTGATCAGATGTACATCCTGAATGGTATCAAATGCTTTTGTGTAATCAGTAAAGCATAAATATAAATCTTTTTGTACTTCAATGGCTCTTTCAGCAAGGGTTCTAAGGATTGATTGTGCCTTTGCCATCCATAAAAGCACACTGCTCTTATACCGTAAGTAAGAGCTTCGTGATTTGACTCATGCTCCTATCACTGATCACAGTGGAAGCTTGCACTGCACCTGTGGTTGCAAACTTCATGGTCTAATTTCTTTGCAAATAGAAACACAGAAGAGAAACTGGTTTGTACAAACCACAGCTGACATCTCTAAAAGTATCAGCGCTTGTAGAACAGCATATATTATACGTACAGAAAGTATTCACACAGCTTGAGTGCTTTTCTAACTTTATAGTCTGAGTGTAAAAAGCTTATACAGTCTTTGTATAAGCAGAAACACTCTTCTCTATGAAATTTCAAAGTTGTTCTTTGCCTATATTTGACATTGTCTGCATGGAATGTGGTGACACAAATATAAAAGAAATCGTCTACTGATGAAGTTATAAGTTAAATCATCTACTGTTTTTGATGGACAGTTAACATTTGTAATGGTAAATAATTCTCAGTAATTGTGAGGAAAGGACTGATGTAAAGAAAAAACCCAACAGACAGTCTTCCTGTTTTGATGTTTTACATAGACACTGGGGTGTTCCCCTTTGAGATATGTGTAACTGCACTGCACATCTCAGTTCACATCATCAGTACCGTGGGTTGAGTAGATCTCAGCAGGACAGCAAAGTCACAGGATGACCTTTATGTTTTATACTTCTTCAGGGAATTACCTTAAAATGACAATTAAATTAGTTTTTAAGACTTTAGGATTCCTAGCTCAACATGGGGAAATAACTTCAAACAGAAATCTTCAGATTAAGATTTTAACAAGCTTCAGCACTTGATCGGAGCTCAGGAATTAACTGGAATAAATTCATGAGAGTCTGCTGTGGCAAAAAAAAACAACAACTGGAGACCAGGATGCTTTTTGTGAGCTGGTAGGTAAAATTCCTTAAATATTATTTAATATAAATCTACAGGTCTGAGTTAAACATAAATGTTTTCAAGTTCATAATACAGTCTTCCACATAGTCAGGAAATAATAGTTTTCTCACTTGGAGTAATTAAGCCTGATTTTAGGGTCCTTGTCCACCAGGTGGTGTTGCTCCATCCAGCCATTATCTGTAGCTGCTTATCCTGTTCTACAGGGTCGCAGGCAAGCTGGAGCCTATCCCAGCTGACTACGGGCGAAAGGCGGGGTACACCCTGGACAAGTCACCAGGTCATCGCAGGGCTGACACATAGACAAACCACCATTCACACTCACAGTCAATTTAGAGCCACGAATTAGCCTAACCTGCATGTCTTTGGACTGTAGGGGAAACCGGAGCACCCGGAGGAAACTCACACAGACACGGGGAGAACATGCAAACTCCACACAGAAAGCCTCTCACCGGCCGCTGGGCTCGAACCCGGACCTTCTTGCTGTTAGGCGACAGCGCTAACCACTACACCACCGTGTCGCCATGCCGTTGCTCCTCCTTTTTTTTTTGAAAATGTTGTTCTATGGCGGTAAATTACCAAAGAGTCTCACGTGATAGTTTATAGCTTTAAATACACTTCGACAAAGAATTTAATATAAATGTCTATTGTAATTCCGAACATTCACACACAATCTTATCGACTACTTGTCAGGTTGTTGTTTATTTGTTTAGTGACAGTGGCCTTTTCTGTTAAGATGTGAACAGATTTTACATAACTTTATAAAGGTGTTAATTATCAATCGTTGTGAAATATAACTGAAATATTTAATATTTGCTATTCGGCATGCAAGCTAAATACATGGATTTGTTTCAGCTTTGATGTTGCCAAAATTTAAGGCTACTTTTGTGTGTGACTCTGTCAAAATTAAATAACAAACGACGATATTATTCACGTTCAAAATCCAAAGAGGCAAATTGTGTTTCATTTACTTGGCCACTTTAATTGAACTTTTACAGCTTGTGTTATTCTCATTGACTGAGAAGCGTATATGCTTCTCGACTATGCTAACATGCTAACCTGTGTTTATGCTAATCAGGATGTTAATAACAGTTACATAACTATGTCTCAGTTACATGTTTATACTACAGAAGGTCACGGAATGTAACAGCTGTAAAGAAGCAGGTCCTGTCAAACTAGAAATGTGAATCTTTTTCATTCCAATTCTTTCGGTTTTTTTAACAATTTGACTGGCTAACAAAGACAAAGAAAGAAATAACATGCTATTTGTTTTATAGTCGACAATCCGATCTCGACTGTTGTGTAATTTGTACGCTTTACGCCAAAGTGCTAAGTGGTGCTGATTTTTGTGTGCGTTTGTCACACATGAGGCTGGAAACAGTTTTGCAGTTTGGAGTTTATTAAAAACACACTGGTCCAAAACAGTGAGACGAGGTCATAGTGAAAAACAGACAAAATGTCAGACGATCAGCAAGCAAGGTTTCCGTAACAAGGCCCTCCCCCTTTGTTCGAAACAGAATACGGAAACGTTGATGCCGATATTAGTGTTTATACGGTATATGTTTTTATGATTTCTTTATAAGCCATGGTAAGTCGAAGGCTTTAAAGAAAATTCTTACATTTTTTTAATCTTTAAATATACACCAACTTCTATGTACAGTATATAGTCACATAATTTTAACGTCAGTTTTAATTCCTATTGTTCTGACGAGTCATATGAGGCCTGCTTGTCGAGAGTTTGTCGTGTTTGTGAATAGATTTGACATAAAAGCTTCATATAGGTGTGAATTATCAATCACTATGAAATATAACTGAACTATTTTTAAACATTTGATATTCGGCATGCAAGTTGAATATGTGCAGTTTCCTCAACACAACTTTTATGTGTCATAAAAGTCCTCAGCTTGAATCTCGGTCAATATTCAGTTAAAAAACAAAACAAAACTCGATATTATTACCATTTAAGTTCTAAATAAACAATAAAAAGACATTTTATGTTTGACCTGTCACTCGTATCTTGTTATTCTCGATTACCGAGATAGTCGATGATGCTAACATGCTAATGCCCTTAACAGCTACCGTTGCTGTTAATCTTTGCAAAGTCTTAGTTACGTATTTGTACTACAGAAGGTCGTGTAATATAACAGCTTTAAAGCAGACTCTATAAAACTAGAAATATGAACCTTTTTAATTCTGATTTTTACATTTTTAAAAAGTTTGACTGGCTAACAAAGACAGATAAGGAAGTAAAATGCGATGTAGTTTATAGACAACTTGAGAGATCCTGACTGCTGTATAATGGTGAGTCAGTCCACTGGAAACTGGACGTAATTTAAAGAAAACATTTGAGGAAAGAGAAGTTTGAACAATGAGAGTTCACCAAGTCTATTAATTTGTACTAGTTTGTTTCTAGTAGTAAATCAGGCTAGTAGTTTGTTTATAGTAGTAAACAAGGGTACTAGTTTGTTTATTGTAGTAAATCGGGCTACTAGTATTAAGAAACTAGTATAAAAAACTCGTAGTCTAATTTACGACTATAAACAAACGTGGCCTCACGTGTATTTAGTTCGTAACATTCTAACCAATGCCAAAGTAAGCTGAGATGTACAGTATGAACTGAAATGACTGATTTATTGCTAATTAATAAAGTAAGTCATACCAGCTAAGGGAACCTTAGCCTAAGTTTTCAACCAATGTGTGATATAATAATGATGATGATGATGATGATGTTGTTGTTGTTGTTTATTCAGGGCTGCAAACTAATAAAATGTAGCAACATCTGCCCTCTACCAGCTGAAGAGGATCCGGTAATTATGCTCCCTTTTCACTAACAGTATTCAGCAGATGTCTTTATCCAGAATGACATCCAGAAGTGGTTTGTAGTCTCAATCTAAAACACATCCTTGTGATAGTTCACTAGGTCACGACTGAGTCCTGTTAATCTAATCGCCCTGTTGGAGACGGTTAGTGCAGAGATACAGCAAGATAAAACACAAGTTTTTATTATTTTTTTTATTTTATTAGTTTATAATGCATGTATTCTCATTAACCTGTTAAACCAATCAGTTTTATTCTCTGATAAAATTAAATAATTAAAATAACTAGCACACACGAGTGATGTTTCATTCCCACATAGAAATATGAATGTAGGTCTTTTCTCTATGTTTTGTAGCTTCCTGTTCAGTGTGTGGACGACCCATATGGTTCAAATGCTGTGGTCGTTTATGGAGATCAGGAATTCCCACTCCGACCGGAGCTGCAGGTACGCTTCCTTCTGTAATGGCTGCTCTCTTAAAACGAAATCATGCTGCAAATTGATTTTTGCACATTCCTCCTGGTGCATTCTGGGTATTAATCGGTGATGCAGTTTATATCCCTAACAAACCTTTAATTGAGAGTCGTTATGAGATTTTCTCCCCAATTTGATCACCTGCCACCCACCACCCATCTCTCATATAATGATTCATATATCATATATGAATATAATCTCATATAATCTCATATAAAACCGGGGATGTAAAGGCTAACACTTGCTTCCTCTGAGTCATGTGAAGCCAACTTACAACATCTGTTTAAACTGCTGCTCATAATGTATCACGGGGCAGTGTATCACACTCAGAGGAAAGAGTTGACTGCCCTCTTCTACATACATGAGCTGACAGACAGTCTTTAGTGTTGCTGTGATTGACAGGAGAGAGAGAGAGAGAGAGAGAGAGAATATGAATGAATGTCATCCCTCATACCCAGAAAGCACAGCTGTATTTGCTCCCTTGGCTGTTGGACAGCTGTGGCATCATTAGGAATTGAATTTGTAAACTCCTGACGATGGAGCGAACGCTTTTTTTTTTCTGTTGCAAATTTACCAAATAAGACAAATAAATCAATCAACACCAGCATTAAACAAGTGTTTGTACCATCCATAATTAAAATGAAGCCCACAGTGACCAACAGTCAAAGTTCAGAACCGAGTCTGAAACATGTTTCAGTATTTACTTTATACACAGAAACCAGAGCTCCAGATGTTATCAAAGGAAATTTAAGGAATTTAATGTTTCCGATTTATGAAATCTTGACAAATGGAATAAGCATTTGTCAGCGCAAGTGTATTTCATTAATGTTTAAGCAAATGACCATGAGTTAATTATAAATCAAGACAATATCACTGTTGAGTCAGGGTTTCTAAAAACAGACTCAGAAGGAGTAGAAGAAGAAGTGCTTGCTCTCTACTTCAGCTGAATAATGTAACGGTTTCTTTGTTTTGTTTTACGATTCAGGTGGCTGATAACCTTGAAGATGAGGATGAAGAAGCCTCCTTTATATAACATGTACTCTGCTCAATAAATATATTATATAATAATAAAACGTGTGTTAAGTGATGCATTCTTTATCACTGCACTGTATTTCTAAGAGTCAGTGGGTTATACACAAGGTGCTGACCTGAGAACAGAAGCAGGTCGGAAATCAAATTACTTTTTCGACCTCTGAGGTACAAGTTGGGAAAAACATGGACGTCTTTTGATTAGCTGGCTAACTGTAATGAGTGATGTATATTTTCCTCCTCAAAACAGTGAACTGTAATAAGTCAGTTAATTGAGCTAAAGTATATACACTGTCAGAAATAGGGGGACAGTAGGAGTCCATTTTGGTCCCCCAAGGTACAATCTACTACACTAATATACCCCCAGGGTTTATTATTGGACCTCAAGGTAACTGTCTGTTCCTTTTTTACGAATACATGTTCCCAGTTAGTATCTAAAAGGTACAAATAAGTACCTTAGAGTGAACTGCCCTAGTGACAAACCATTGTACACCTCAATGTACAATAATTAAATAATATTGGCTGGCGTTGAGTGGTGTATCAAATATATTCCATTCAGCTAGCATGGTATTGAACGAGTTGAAGACAAGTAGCTGAATGGAATATATCTGATAGGCCATGAAAAACCCCCCAGCTAATAATAATAATAATAATAATAATAATAATACATACACACTCTTCATATCAGCATTCTTGAAGGCCAACGCTAGCTTATCCGCAACCAGGTGCTGTTAGTGCAGCAGTCCAGTTACCGTCCAGCCGGTGTAGCGTTCAGCAGTAGTGTTAGTGAAGGCCAATGCTTACGCAGTCAAGCCAGTGCTACCGAGAGCTCCTTGCACAATCTAACAACCGAGAGACTAAGATTTCTGTCTCCAAACTCTTCTTCCACGCATGCTCGCTACAGTATTTTTCACTCAGACTTAAATATTCATTTCCCTGTGTAATTTATTTATAAAAAAATCAACATCGACAACTACACACAATGGCGTGACCTGGCAGCCAAAATTCTCTCAAAATCTTCTGTATTTAATGAAGCAAACCTGGCAGCCACGTTTGTTTACAAATTGCCAAAGTCGCTCGCTAACATGGAAGTTTTACATCGCCGATGTGTGAAGTCATGTTGTCTTGACAACGTGCAACATCGTAAACCATATTCAACACTCATTCTCCATTGAGTAGAGTGACGTAATACACGTAGGATAAACGATATGCTAAAAATATTGCATGCTATCAAACCTAATAAATGAAACCTGCTAGAAGGGGATAGAACATGTTTTTATTCCATCGAAAAAGTGTCCTGGATGTATAATAATTTACTTCATTTTCTGAGAGTGTACTTTGCTTACTATTGATGCTGTGAACAGCCATGATAATTATGTCGCTTGTTGAACTTGGGGTCCAGGAGACCTTCTTCATCTTTCAGCTGCTCTTGTTGGAGTCGCCACACCAGATCATCATGAGCCACATATTTGATTTGGTGCAGGTTTTTACCCTTGATGCCCTTCCTGATGCAACTCTCCCCAATTTATCCAGGCTTGGGACGAAGTATGTACACTACCGTTCAAAAGTTTGGGGTCACCCAGACAATTTTGTGTTTTCCATGAAAAGTCACACTTTTATTTACCACCATAAGTTGTAAAATGAATAGAAAATATAGTCAAGATAGTCATTTTGAGCATTTAATCGACCCCACAAATGTGATGCTCCAGAAACTCAATCTGCTCAAAGGAAGGTCAGTTTTATAGCTTCTCTAAAGAGCTCAACTGTTTTCAGCTGTGCTAACATGATTGTACAAGGGTTTTCTAATCATCCATTAGCCTTCTGAGGCAATGAGCAAACACATTGTACCATTAGAACACTGGAGTGAGAGTTGCTGGAAATGGGCCTCTATACACCTATGGAGATATTGCACCAAAAACCAGACATTTGCAGCTAGAATAGTCATTTACCACATTAGCAATGTATAGAGTGGATTTCTGATTAGTTTAAAGTGATCTTCATTGAAAAGAACAGTGCTTTTCTTTCAAAAATAAGGACATTTCAAAGTGACCCCAAACTTTTGAACGGTAGTGTATGCGCTAAGTATACACTGGCTTGTTTAACCCCAGTGGCTGGGGATTTATTCTTCAGTTATTAGTCTTCAAGCCTATTATTGTGTATGTATATTAAAATATTCAGTGTGTAGTTGTAACAACAATATCAGGAACAAGCTACAGTGCTGATCCTCACCCTCCACATGCTCAATAGTTTTAGCAGCACTGAAAAATTTACACTGTATAAAGGTTTTACACTTTATACTGAAGAAAAACACTCCAGGAAGTGTTCGCCATTTTCTTTCATTTCTCACCAAAACCAAACCAAACTAAAACCAAGCCTGAGTTTAAAATGCACAACAGTAAAATGGAGGTGATGTTTAAAATGACAAAGTGACTTCCAGGGTTTTTAGGTTAATTATTGCGTTCCTAATACAAGTGCATGTTACAGTACATCCATGTTATGGTCATGTGACTTATTGGTGCTCAAGCACTTCAACAAGTGGTTAGAATACGGGTCTAAACAATCTCATCTCATTATCTCTAGCCGCTTTATCCTGTTCTACAGGGTCGCAGGCAAGCTGGAGCCTATCCCAGCTGACTACGGGCGAAAGGCGGGGTACACCCTGGACAAGTCGCCAGGTCATCACAGGGCTGACACATAGACACAGACAACCATTCACACTCACGGTCAATTTAGAGTCACCAGTTAACCTAACCTGTATGTCTTTGGACTGTGGGGGAAACCGGAGCACCCGGAGGAAACCCACGCGGACACGGGGAGAACATGCAAACTCCGCACAGAAAGGCCCTCGCCGGCCTCGGGGCTCGAACCCAGACCTTCTTGCTGTGAGGCGACAGCGCTAACCACTGTGCCGCCCTGTCTAAACAATCCAAATCAGTTTATAATAAAATGGTGTATGCAGTACGCAGGGAGATTTTTGAGCAACAGCCATGTGGAGGTTGTGAAGACGTCCATCTCGGATTTCTTCTGAGATCTCTTATAGTGTGCAAATCGATCATAATGACTACAGGAACATTACTTCAGAGACATTTGTCTGAAAACTAATCCTGTCTGAATAAACTGTAAGAGAATTTTAAAAACAACCAAACCAAACCCACGAATCTCAGTGGTATGAGAGGAGGAGATGATGGAGAGGTGGTCGAAACCTATTCTAAGGTCATGACACGGCCCCCCACACACATTCACACCTGGGGAAGATTAGAATATCCAATCAGATCCTCCAGGATTTCACGATGTTGCGATTTGCAACTTCAACGCAAATTCAACCAATCCCCGTGAATTCAGGGCGGTGTTGCAATTCTATCCAATCACCGCAACTTTCCCGCAAATTTGACCAATCGTTGGCGTCGTCTTGAGGTGACGTCAACTACCTTCCGCCTTACTTCCGTGTATACGTTCAAGAGAAGCAGCATGTGCGCAGTGTTGCCAGATTGGGTGGATTTAAGTGCATTTTGGTGGGTTTTGAACATATTTTGGGCTGGAAAATGTGTGCACGTTACATTATTTTTTTTACTTAATACAAGAAATTAATGGATGCCAACATTTTTGCCAAAATGGTATTTTATTTTCCATTGTTTTGGCAGCTTGAGCATCATACTGTGAGATTCTGTTCAAATTGTTTTTTTCCTCTATGAAGCTTGAGCCATTTATTTTATTAGTTTATAATTATTGTTTAATTTAGTCTTCAGGAGAGACTGCCTGCACACAGTACTAGTATTAATAGTGTTTTTTTCTTACATGAAAGCTGAGGCATTTATATTATATTTTAAGGTAACTTCATGTTGTGCTGTGAGGTTCTATGCACTAACTTTTGAACCAACAGGAGCATTTGGATAAGTAAAGCCTATTTTCTGCATTTTTGTAGTCCTGGTAATCTTTTATATTGGTAAAGTTGTTTATAGGACCATTTCTCAGTGTCTTTGTTTTTTTAATCAATAGTTTTTCAGTAATAACTTAATATTTAACATATCACTCAATTTTAATGACAAAAAGAGAAAATCGCAACAATTTCTCGCAACTTTCACTTCCTCCCGCAATGTAATCGCAACAAAAACCTAAAAAACACTGCAACTTTCATCGCAATTTTTTGGAAACCCCCCCCCGCAACATCAGACATTTTAGCCCGCAACAATCACAAAAAAGGCCCGCGGAATCCTGGGGGGACTGTCCAGTCCATCAATTGGCATGTTTTTGGGGAGTGTGAGGAAACCGGAAAACCCAGAAGAAACCCATATGGATCCAGGGAGAACACGCAGAACTTCATGAAGTTCTATTTCACCTTGCTTATGGGAAAACTTGTGTGACGAGGGTGAAGAAGTGAACACATCTATGGTGTCCAAATATATGAGAGTTCTTTACTATGAATTGAGATGTTACAACTGACAAAACATCCACCAACACTTTAACCCTTGCATTTAATTAAATATACATACTATTCAAAATTATATTTGATGATTAGTAGTTAAACAGCTGAATAGTTAGATAAAAATGTGCCTATTGTGTCAAAAAACTAAATGTTTAAAATATTTTACTCATCTGATTTCCATTACAAACAAAAAAATCTTGCCCAGCAGCACTTATTTTATACCTATATGTTGATAATGGTAACGGTTATCAATCATCAGCTGTCACATAAAGTCCTATAAAAATCCGTGACCTTGAGTTTGACATTTCAAAGTCATTTCACAATCAAAGGTCATGGCAGCAACTAAAAGCCCATATGGGACTTCCTATATATTGATAATGGTAAACATCTGGCTATCATGAACCATTTTAAAGTTACAGCCCTCTGAAAATCCGTGACCTTGAGTTTGACCTTTCAAGGTTACTGAAGGTCAAAGATCATGGTGCCAAATGAAAGGCCATCCATATGAGTTCCTATATGCTCATAATAGTAAAATCTGTCTACTAGCAACCGTCCCATAGAAAACCAATACAGTATTTTTTGATCTGAAGACAAGCTTGAAATGGTACAAGAGGAGATGATGGAGAGGTGGTAGAAACGTGTTCTAAGGTCACGACACTGCCCCATACATGCATTCACACCTTGGGGAAGATTAGAACATCCATTCTACCAACTGGCATGTTTTTGGGAAGCGTTAGGAAACCGGAAAACCCAGAAGAAACCCATCTAGATTCTGGGAGAACATGCAGAACTCCATGAAGACCGAACAAAACCCAAGTTTAGGATGGAACCTGGAGCCTTGGAGCTACAAGATCGTAAAGCAAAAACAACCACTGCACAACTATTAAAGTTAAAAAGTTAAAGTCCTTCCCATGCCCAGTACCTGGTATTCCTTGGCAGTCTCCCACTCAAGTACTAACCAGGCCCAACTCTGATGGTGGCGCATTGGGCGGTGCCGATCTCCGTTTCCGTAGCCCTCGGCCTATTACATAGCTAGGGTTACAGCGGGGGGCTAGTCCTCTGGTAACCACGAGAGTTCAACTCCCCATGCACATCTGTATTGCAGCGTGCCTTGCCAGATGGTAGTGGGTACCATTTTTATGATGGTCTTTGGTATGACCCGACCGTGAATAGAACTCACGAGCTCCCGATTGAGAGGCGGACACGCAACCACCAGGCCACTAGTCGGTGACTGCACAACTATACTGATTTTTTTTGTAACCAAAAAACAAACAAACAAAACCCACCCACCAAAATCACACACACAATCATGCTGAAGAGAAATCCACAGTTTTTATTTGCAAGAGAGAACTGTACATTTTCAAAGCACATGTGAAACATGTGATTTACAACCTCTCGTTGTAAATCAGGACACAAACTTCATTTGCATAGGAGCAATTCCAGCGTTATGGACGTGACACTTGAACTCAAAATGGCAACAAATGACCCAGTGCATGTTTTATTGTCTCCCAGTATTTAAACAGGTGTTGGATATTTTAAGGCTGTACCATACTGGAGAAGTGATAGAACAAGAACAATTCCCATAGTACACCTAGGGCATGCCAGAAAACGGCAATAAAAGATGCGTTATGGACGTGACAGAAAAAGTATCACTTTTCTTGGGTGACTACATTTTTATCAAACTCTGTGAAATTGTAAACCTAATGTCGAAATGGAGATATCCATTTGATAGAGGGGTCCAAGGTGAATATTAAAAAATCTTTGTTTAAAATATTTTGTATTTCATGCAGAGTTTCGGAAGGAAAAGTCAGCGTTATGGATGTGACGAAATTCTGTTATGGATGTGACGCATCTGAAATAGACATGGCATATGTTTAGAAAATCAGCAATTTAACCGCCATAACCCTTTGAAAAACTCTCTAAATATCAGCTAAAACTATCAAAGTTCTTAAATAATATTTAGGATGGCTATTGTTTTGCTGTTTTGTGGATTTTAGCATACATTTCTGTGGCTTGTGGCAATAATATAGAATTGTACATGATCAAAGTTGATTTTAGCTTGGGTTTTACATTATAAGAAAGAAAGACTGACAGTGACATTAGGTTGGTTACAAATTGGTTCAACTTATTTCACATCTGTAAAATACAGGCCTAGGTGATATCTCTGGGAGTGGTTTTGATGTATTACATGTTGCTTTATTTTTGCATGGTGAGGTTGACATTTACATGGAATTGCCCATAGAAAAGTATTTACGACTTCGCTTATTAGCAAAACTGCAGCTTTTACACAGGGTAAGAATTCCAAAGTGGCCAAAACCATCCTGACTCAAACTACTGGTACAAGAAAACTGGAAAAACACTGAAATCGGAGACACAACTACAAATTTGTTCTTTCAGGCTGTAAAAAGATGCTGAATGAATCAGTATAGAACCTGGAGTCAGTCCTGTATCCTTATAAACTCATCTGAAGTGTGTAGATTTGGGTTCAATCTCAGGTGATCGAATTCTAGATTACATTTATTTCCTTTCTTACAAGGACACCAATTAAACCGCGTGTTAATAGCGCCCTCTTGTGGACAATCTTCAGTTTGCTAAACATGAACTGTTAAAGTTACAATGATATTTGAGTATAAAATTAATTAAAAATCACAATTAAAATAAATATTCACCACCTGCAGAAATCAGCATTTCACAGCTTAATGTCCAACCTGTGGAAACATGTACAGGTAAAATCAGCCATGAGTGAATCTGACCAACTACCCAGATTTTTAATGCTTTACAGAATTAGAGCTCGGTATTAAACTTTCAAGTTCACTTTTATTTGGTGTACAGTGGTGATACTCTGTTGTGTTAAACATATCCAAGTGCTGCTACGGCTTATAGAGTACGTAACATGGAAGGCTATCTAGCAAAGATGCTCCAACAACGTAGCTGGAAACATGCATGAATTAACACGAGCTAGATTAGCCAAATGCTGCTAATGTTAGCATTCTTTAAATAAAACGTTTAGTCTAAATATGCAGGTGATGACAGAAAAAAATCCAGACTATTTCTCGATAATCATCTCAAGTGACTCGGCAAAATGGCGGCTAAATCACTTTGCCACTGTAAGTGAGGAAGAATTAGAAATGAAAGAAAATGCTGTTCCTAAAAGCACTAAAGATGCTACGAAGTTTGGTCTAGAACTATTCAAAAGGAAGGTGGAATCGTGATTTATTTTATCGATTTCAAAACAAAGTATTTTATGCGACTCGGTGTAGATAAGTGACAAGTCTGTGCCGCACCTTTATTACATTTGCATGCTGCTTTTGAAGTTTGAAATAAAGTTTTTTTAATACAATTTATTTTTTGAAATAATTACCTGCGTGGTGGCACGGTGGTGTAGTGGTTAGTGCTGTCGCCTCACAGCAAGAAGGTCCTGGGTTCGAGCCCCGGGGCCGGCGAGGGCCTTTCTGTGTGGAGTTTGCATGTTCTCCCCGTGTCCGCGTGGGTTTCCTCCGGGTGCTCCGGTTTCCCCCACAGTCCAAAGACATGCAGGTTAGGTTAACTGGTGACTCTAAATTGACCGTAGGTGTGAATGTGAGTGTGAATGGTTGTCTGTGTCTATGTGTCAGCCCTGCGATGACCTGGCGACTTGTCCAGGGTGTACCCCGCCTTTCGCCCGTAGTCAGCTGGGATAGGCTCCAGCTTGCCTGCGACCTTGTAGAACAGGATAAAGCGGCTACAGATAATGAGATGATATGAATTACCTGCGTATTTATACTAAAACAATTATCCGTCTCAGACTCCGTGAATATCGGTGAATAAGAACCTCAACTTCATTATTCACTTCACTTTCCATGAAAAATTGTTAAATAATGAAGGTTCAGTTCTGAATAACTCACTTGGTTAGTTATCAATTTTCAAAAATCCTCAGATATAGAACATTTAAAAGAAAAAAAAAAAGTCACCTGGAAATAGCTTTTCACCAGACGACACGTTACTATTACTCGAGCTACAGATCAGAGTTTTGTACCCTTTCCTCCACTGTATATAGTGCAGAGGTGATGTAAAATACAACAGTATGATTAAACTATAAAAACGTACGAGACTACATTTTACTCGATCCATCCCATCATCCCTAAACGTTCCTATTAAACTGGATAAAAAAGTTCTGGACTGAGATGGAACGGCGTTCCCAGTCCTGCTACCTCGACTCCATCTTTTACCTTGTCCACTTATTTACCTCTTATCAACTTTCTCCTCTTTTTCAAAGATTTAAATTACAGTAAAATCAAGACATGGACACATCATGCCCAGTGTGAGAAATAAGGCCGGACCGGCGGACACTGACCGGTAATTTTTGCATTTGTCCGTCTGTATTTCAAAAGCATCAGACCGGATGGCTGATAAAAATAAATAAATAAAAAAACCTTGTAAAGATATGGGTCTAATCTACTTCTAATTTTCTTCCAAATGTTACGCTGGGTGAGTACATCATGTCATAACACGGCCTGTGATTGGCTGATCGCGGATGCTCTCGATGAATGACGACTCGCTTCTCATCAGCGAGTAGGAGTGCATTCTGGCATGACCCCACGCGACACTGTTATCAGCTGGGTAGGTAGATCACTAACGTTAAAAGAAAATAGACCAATACAGGTTTTGGACCCTTATAAAGCGTTTTCTTTTTACCATCGTATTTTAACAATTGTGTTAAATTTGATTAAATTGTATGAATTTGTTTAAAGTTTTATGTTAAGTGCCAAACTGCTAGTCAATGGTTATTATTATTATTGTGGATTTTTAAAATTCATAAAAAGAATGACAGTCATATACGTTGTTGGATGTAGATTTATATTTTAATAGAGTTGATTTTCTTCTATTTTCTAAATTCTAGTCCAGCAGATTTTAGTCTGAAGGCCAAATGATATGACCGTGTCTAGTTTTGAGTCATTTTATTACAAAAAGTCACTTGGAATCTCGGACTCAAAATTTTAACTTGATTATGTAAGAATAGTTGTGTTGTTAATTACTAAATTTCTTATAGACTTATTATAAACACTGTATAAAAATAGTCATTGTTGACATAATGTTTCATGAGTATTATTATAGTACCTGCATATGAGAACCAGTAATTTGGAACCAACTGGAACATCCTTGGTCCTCCAGACTTTTTTCTAGACATGGAACTGACCTGTGTGTGTGACTGTTTTCTTGGGTAGAACTTTAAGCATGTTTTTCTTGAATCTTCTGATATTTTCTTTCAAATTATATTCAATTTGTAGTGTAATTAGCAACTAATGTCTAGTGTAATTTGGCCTTTGAAGATCATAAAAACGTGCCTGGAAATAGTGGAGAAGCATCTCCAGGCATCTAAAGCCCTTTAGCTTCTTGGCCCATCATTCGGACAGGCTGAAATTCAGACGGACAGACAGCATTTCAGACTTGTCTGCTTAAAATTCGTCATTTCCCACAAATGATGACCTTATACGTGAACATTTTACATGCTTCCTTTTACTCAGGCTCAACTCAGTTGATTATTCTCTGCACCACGTCAATAGAAGCTTTGATGAAGATGGCGTTGTCTCGGATGTAGTTCCTTTCCTTCATCCGCTCATGCGAGATGAACTTGGGGTACCCGAATCCCAGCATGCTCTCGTCCAGACATCCAGTGCGTACGTTCCCGGACAGTGCTCCAGGCCGAGGTCTCTGGAAGTTCTTCCAGTTGGGATCTGGGCTGAAGCTTTCGGTGATGTTCTGAGGTTTGGAGAGCGCTGGGTCGCTCTGGTCCAGCAGTGAGAAGGTGACGCGGTGAGGGAACGGCCACTCCAGCAGGCCATCGTACTCGCCCGGGAGCACTCGGATGTAGACGGACAGGTGCGTTCCTTCACCACTGCCGTTCCCATTTGGGAAGATGGAGACTTGGAGACGGTATCCATAGCGATGAGTGTAGAAAGCAGGGCTGAAGAGCTCTGAAGTGCCATTGGAGCCATTTCTGGTCTCCTGGAGGTGACGGCTATAGTTGGAGATTTTCCAAAGCAACGTTCCGTCTTGGTTTCCAGAAAGTTCCTCTACGCGACGCCGCAGCTCTCGTAACTCGAGTCTCTGCCGATTCACAAGGCCACAGAGTAGAGTCAGGTGAGAGTGGGCGGCCTCGTCCAGGTGATGGGCGACTGCAGGTTTGGAGCACTAGCAGGACAGACAGAATTCAGAGTTATGAGTTAACATTTTTCATTCTACTTTATGTTGCATAGTGTGTTTTTTCACATGTCTGATAACTTGCTGCTGTAATATTATTGATCCCAAGCTGGGAAATTAAGTAAATAAAATCTATCTAATAACCTAGCACAGTGGCTCTCAAAGTGGAATTTCTTTACAGACGTAGAAATATATTCTGTTTAATATTACATTCTTTCATTCAAACCTCAATAACTCAACAAGAGTGCTCTGAGAGCACAACATCCCCTGCAGGCAACTAGGCCATAACTCTGATAAAATGCGACTGAATTGAACAAAACTGCAATATGTGCATTACCGACATATAACAAAGAATCCTGCCAAGTTTCATGAAATTCCTCCAAAAATTGTGAGAGGAGTTGATTTCAGAATGTGAGTACACTTCCCGGAATGGATGGACAGACAGACGGACATCGCCATGACATAATCTCCCTTCGGGCCTTTTGGCCAGCGGGGGATAAAAACTAGTTGGACATCATATATAACCTCAACTTGGACCATAACGTGTTCTTGAGAAAGTGGAAAGTTCAGGAATAGAAAATTCTAGTTCAAGAATATTTTGTCTAAACATTATTAGCTCATCTGGCCGACAGACGATGAGTTTATGTCATCATGTGTCGTCTGTCGTCCGTCCATCTGTTGTCGTCGTCCACATTTCACAAAAATCGCCTCTTCTCCCTCAATTCTTCACCAATTTTGATGAAGGTAAGAGTACCTAGGGTGCATATAACCTCTACCCAGATTTGATTTCTCACAAGGCCGGAGTGAGCTACGCAGTCATCGACGATCTTGTTTGAAATTTAAAATTATGCTTGTGAAAGTAATCCACTTTGGTGTGGCATCGAACCCATTTTACAGTTAAAGGCATCCCTGGCTACAAAAACTCAGAGAACCTCTGGTCTACTGATAGTTATCTGATCCAGGACCGTTATGGCTGGAAAGGAAACTTTAGTCCATACTCTGTATTTGCAGCCAGCCTCTTTGAATGGACAGAGCACCATGGCGTTGCCACAGCTCTCCTTAACATGAGTCATTAAATCCTCCCGGGCGATGCCGTGTACGCCACAGTTGTTGGGGCACTGAACTGGGAAGCATGGACACTGGTTCTGGTGATGCTGTTAAAAAGAAAGAAAGAGGGGTTAATGGCACTTTTCAGAGAAAGGCAAGTTTGGAGAACCCTTGTCTTTTTTTTGGACACAAAATAAATACAGTATGCAAACATTGTCAATATCATGCACTGCGTATAAAGAGAAACCCGAGCTCACAGACCTGTATAGTGTCGTAGAGGAACTCTTTGCTGCAGTATTTGCAAGGGAGTTTGCGCTTGGGGCATTCAGACAGATTGTGCTGGGTTAGCAATCTGCGCACCATACGAGCCCCGCACTTATTCTCACAGTACACACTCTCCTCTGGACACATGTCCTGGTGTCTCTGTTACAGCAAGGAGACATTCATCATACACACTTTACTCCACTGTAATTAATAATGTTGCCTCCTTCAGTCAGTCATCTTTATTAACAATGCAGGAAGGCACCCTGGGGAGGACACCACTGTCACAGGCCTCCACACACACACACTTTTCATGAAGTCAGTGCCCCATATGATGACAGAATTATTCTACCAATTTGTGCTTTCTTACTGCGATCAGAGAAACAAGCTCTTTTATTCATTTTCTTATACAGAATGCCAACTTCACTGAGGTTTTAGGGCCTCAATAAGGTCTGACCTCATGTGCTTCCCCGGTGAACTCCTCAGCGCAGTGGTCACAGCGCAGGTTTCTCTTGGCGCAGTCATGCTGCAGGTGCTGAGGAAGATCACGTCTCAATAATTTCACCATGCAGCGGTTAGGACATGGTACAACGTTATAGGTACATACTGAAAGATGGGCCTAAAACACAGAGAGAGGCACAGAGGGAGAAAGAGAGATTGATGCATCACTGTACTGAAAATAGGTAGAAATATATTCAGTGTTTCGAAACTTCAGCTCCATCCTAAAGCAACTTCCCCAAAACTCCTGCAAAAAGATGAGACGTGCGAGGTGGCAGGAAAAATGATTGACAGCCAAGTAGCTATGGGTTGGATATTGGTGCCCCACATCCTTTGTATTTTCTCTCCCATGTACAGTACAGTCATGGTTTAGCGTTTAACCAGAATGTATAATCCAATAGTTACTGCTTGGGTGACTTTCTAGACCTGCTGAGAAATCCAGCTGAGCCTGACCGGCTACGCAAACTGGTAAATCATCTTTATTAAAGGTTATTTTTCAACTTCCTTACAATGACATTAATAGACTGAAATAAAGACTCTAGATTATCTAAGTCACCAAAAATGTTGCATTTTTTTTCTTAAAGGAGAACTGAAGTCATTTGTAAACTTGCTTTATTTCTTAGTGTGTTATTCAATTACGTTTTCGGTTTTAGTAACCTTATATCGTGACTTGCATTGGCACCTAATTGCAATTAAATATTCTACTTATCGGCCTATTCGGTTTTTAGACATGTTGAATTTAGTTAATTTGGTCCACGGCAAGCGTCGCTTATCCGCGCGAGCTTCACGAGACTTGTGCAAGACATTGAAAGTGAAGTGTCAGCCAGGTGTCAGCGCCGCCATTTTGAAAACTGTTTTCCAAATGAAATATTGCACAAAACAAACAAAACTTCCGGCTTTATTACATCAATGGGCGCGTGTGTCTTTTGACAACATTGGCAAATGTCGGTCACTTTGATTTCCGCTGTACGTTTTACTTCCGTCCTACGATGTCTCGCACAGGTCTCAACGAATCTCGTTTACGGCTGTTGCTTTGACATATGGACTGATATATCACAGAGCATATTTCAAGCACTCAACTTGCTATAGCAGCGACAAAATAGCGATCAGAAATGCATTCCTATATTTAATAAAATGAGACAAATAGAATTGTGATAATAATAATAATAAAAAAAATTGCCTTCAGTTCTCCTTTAAAAATATTTTTCCTAATAGCATTAGTGGCGGGCAGCACGGTGGTGTAGTGGTTAGCGCTGTTGCCTCACAGCAAGAAGGTCCGGGTTTGAGCCCCGTGGCCGGCGAGGGCCTTTCTGTGCGGAGTTTGCATGTTCTCCCCGTGTCCGCGTGGGTTTCCTCCGGGTGCTCCGGTTTCCCCCACAGTCCAAAAGACATGCAGGTTAGGTTAACTGGTGACTCTAAATTGACCGTAGGTGTGAATGTGAGTGTGAATGGTTGTCTGTGTCTATGTGTCAGCCCTGTGATGACCTGGCGACTTGTCCAGGGTGTACCCCGCCTTTCGCCCGTAGTCAGCTGGGATAGGCTCCAGCTTGTCTGCGACCCTGTAGAACAGGATAAAGCGGCTACAGATAATGAGATGAGATGAGCATTAGTGGCTTGGAGACAGAAACCATATTCTTATCATCACCACTTAGAGTACCAGCTGGAAAAAAGATGGCCTACCAGTTTGACCAGCTCAGCCTGTGGTTTAGTAGCTGGTCAGACCAAACTGGATTTTTCAGCAGAGAAAAAAAGCTCCCAAATGGTGCAAGAGAAAAGCCTTGGTCTTATTGTTGGGAGATCACGGGGTCAAATCCAAACAAACACCACCAAATCCATCCATGGCTGGGAGCCAAGTGAGGAAAATTAGCCATGCTGTGTGGACGGGAGGGGCATAATCTTTCTTCCCTCATCAAATGACAGGAACACTAGACATCGGTGAGCCCATGTATGTTGAAGAGGGTAGAGAGCTCTTCCCACAGAATGTGTTACACCACTCAGTGATGCAGCAGTTTGAAAAAACAAGATCAACTGTGAGCTATACTCACTTGCGTATCCCTGCCACTCTCGCTTATATCAGAATGCAAGCAATCAAAGGCATACAACACTTATTATGAACGTTCACTTCAACAAATAATTAACCCTGAAACAAATAAAGAGCAGTGTCTCTCCCCAGGGAGTTCAAATAGCTCCTGGTGAACTGCTGTTTTGAAATAGCGCCAAAATCCACCCTATATGTTTTGTAAATACATTCAGTCGGTAAACAAAAAGTTGATGTGTGACAGACCTGAAAACAATATAGAACCCTAAGCTGAAGTTTGGTACCAAGTGGCTATGATTTGTGGTTGCTGAGAAAAAGGGCATTTTGGACGGACAGAGGTTTTAAAAAACACACCAGTATACTACCCCTCCTTTGGAGCAAGGACATAAATAATAATAAAAGATGGAGGTCATTTTCACACGTCTCTGAAGAAGCATGTGTTAGCCTTCAGCCTGGCTGGTGGGTGGGGATTAGTAGGTGAACAAATTAGGAGAAAATATGGGTGGGGTGGGGGGGGAGGGGCAATAAAATAAAACTAGACTGCATTTCTGCAGAGAAAACGCAAAAAGTGTGCTTGCTGAGCTGTAGCAGAACAGCTATCATGCTAAAAACTAGCATGCCAACATGCTAATGCCAACATGCTAACAACTAGCATGCTAACAGCATACTAACATGTTAAAAGCTAGCATGTTAATATGTTAATGCTAACATGCTAATAGAGAACATACTAATAGATAACATGCTAACAGCTAGCATTCTAACATGCTATTTGTTACACTTCTAACACTTTAAGGCTAATATGCTGACAGCTATCATGCTAACAGCTAACAGGCTAACATGCTAATGGCTAGTATGTTAACTTTTAGCATGCTAACATGCTGAGGGTGACATGTTAACAGCTAACATGCTAACAGTTAACATGCTAACATGCTCAGACGAACTCGCTAACAGCAAACATGCGAACTCTGCATGCTACCATGCCAATCCTAACATGCTAACAGCTCTCATGATAACATGCTAATGGTGAACATGCTAACAACTCACGAGCTAACAGCAGGCATGATATCGCAACGGGTAACATGCTAACAGCTAGCATGGTAACACGTGAATGCTTATATGCTAATTGCTATCGTGTGTGCATGTAAGTATTCCTAATAAAGTGACCATTGAGTTGAAGTTGATTTGCTGTCAGTCTCAAATGAGCAGATCCTTGCCAAATGCATCATCACCTATGGGGGAAGGGAGGAATGACTCAGTCAAGCTTCCATTGGTAAGCGGCAAAATGGAGAAAAAAATGGACGGATGAAAGGCAAGAGAAAGACGAGTGCGGGTCAGAACCGATATCATGTGTGTGATGGTGATTTGGCCTGAGGTGCCGTATGAAGTTTGGTGGATGTGTGGTGAAGTGTTACTGAACAAAACTCCATTCATTTGAATGGGGCCAAAAATCAATGGAAGCCTATGGAGGAAAAAGGGATGAGCAAAAAGAAAGGAAAAATATGAGTGCAGGTCAGAACCGATTGCATGTATGTGTCGGGGGAGTTGGCCTGAAGTATCACATGAGGTTTGGTGCATCTGCGATGGAGCGTGTCCGAGTAGGACGATTCGATTCATGAGCCCTATTCATTCTCTATGGGAAAAAAACAAAAGAAAAACGACAAGAACAAGAGAACCGGCGCATTGATCCACAAGCTGTATACAAGCACACTACACCACTTCGGGCCAGACGTCGCAGAGTTGGAACCGTGTCTCTATCTCGAACGCCCTAGGAGGAGTAGTGGATCCAAAAAACGTGTCGGAATAAGGCAGAATAAGTAAACTTAAGAAGAATAGTGTGCTTGCCTTTGGCTGCTGTGTGCTTGAGCAAGCACACTAATAAAAACGTGAAAAAAGGTGACAACACTGGAGACTCCTTCCATAAAATGTTAAACATCTCCTTATAGAATACTTCACATCAACTATTATACATTTACTGTTTATTACGGTTACATTATGTGGATCATCGTCCGTACAGGTTCCTGTAAATAACCAGTTACTATAGAAATGATAACCTATTAGAACGAGCATGTTTAATATAAAAGGTGTTATTTGAATTACCGGGCGGCACGGTGGTGTAGTGGTTAGCGCTGTCGCCTCACAGCAAGAAGGTCCTGGGTTCGAGCCCCGGGGCCGGCAAGGGTCTTTCTGTGCGGAGTTTGCATGTTCTCCCCGTGGGTTTCCTCCGGGTGCTCCGGTTTCCCCCACAGTCCAAAGACATGCAGGTTAGGTTAACTGGTGACTCTAAATTGACCGTAGGTGTGAATGTGAGTGTGAATGGTTGTCTGTGTCTATGTGTCAGCCCTGTGATGACCTGGCGACTTGTCCAGGGTGTACCCCGCCTTTCGCCCGTAGTCAGCTGGGATAGGCTCCAGCTTGCCTGCGACCCTGTAGAAGGATAAAGCGGCTACAGATAATGAGATGAGATTTGAATTACCACCAGCAGTAGTGTCAGAACTCAGAACTATTCTTATAGAAAATTAAGCAACACCTTCTGACCAATCAGGGTCCAGAATTCAACGGCGCTTTTCATTTTCACCACTTTTCCCTCTCAGCATACTATTTAGCTAAAAACCGTCAAACCACACGTTTAACAGGACATCGAAACCCTTCAGAAGAGCAGCTATTCATAATACATGTGTGTGAACGTTTTACCTGAAGCTGTTTATTCTGTGCTGACCAGCGGCAACCCTCCTCACTGTGAATGCAGCGGATGGGCAGAGCCAGAATCTGCTGCTCCAAATCTACATCCGGAAAAATCTACACAGCACATTATAATCCGTTATTCGCATATCATTTTGCTGTACTATTTTTGTGTACGACAGAATAGAAACAATTGAAATAGTAGCCAAATAGAAAACTGTACACCGTTCCAGTACATTTATTCACTAATATGTAACGCATATTTAAGGAGAGGTGCTGAGGTGACATGGTGGCTATTTATTTATTTATTTTTAAAAGGTGTGGCTATGGTTCTCATGTGAAACATCCAGAAATCGGGAGCTGAAACCCTGAGACACAAGGCAACATCCATCTACGGCCAAGAGAGCAAAACTGACCCTCGTCTTTGGGTGGGAGGGGCATAGTCAGTCTCTCCTGTCAATCACGCCAACACTAATCATGGGCATCTGTGAGCTCTTGTACAGTTGTGGTCAGAAGTTTACATACAGTGGCATGAATGTTATCTTGGATATGAATGTCATGGCAATATTTGGGCTTTCAGTAACTTCTTTGAACTGTTCTTTTTCTGTGGCAGAAAAATTGTACAGCATACATCATTAATTTAAAAAAAAAAAAAAAAAAAAAAAAACCACTGGAATTTGGTGCACAAGTTTTAATTTTCTTTGGGTTTTCTGAAATCAACACAGGGTCAAAATTATACATATAGGGTCAAAAATATACATACAACACACCTAATATTTGGGTAAAATGTCTCTTCGCAAGATTCACCTTGACCAACCATTTTTGTTTACCATGAACAAGCTTCTGGCAGAATTCTGGTTGGCTATTTCACGACTCTTCATGGTAGAACCGGTAGAGTTCAATTAAAATTTGTCTTTTTTTTCTTGGCATGGACTCGACTTAGAAGCACGGTCCATATATTTTTAGCAGGGTTGAAGTCAGGACTTGTTTTAAGCTTAAATGTTAGCCTGCTTTATCCTCCACAACCAGCTCTGATGCGTGTTTGGGCTCACTGTCCTGTTGTAACTCCCAAGTCGTGTTCAAGTTTCTGATGGTTTATGCTGAAGAATTCTGAGGTCGTCCTCCTTCTTCATTATTCCATCAACTTTGTGCAATGAACCAGTTCCACTGGCAGCAAAACAGCCCCAGAGCATGATGATCCTACCACCAGCTGGTACAGTGTCCCTCTGTACATGGTGGTCATTGTGGCCAAACAACTCAATCTTTGTCTCGTCTGATCATACAGCTTTCCTCCAGAAGGCTTTTTCTTTGCCCGTGTGGTCAGCTTCAAACTTTAGTTAAGCTTGAAGGTATCAATTTTGGCGCAGGAGGTTATTTCTTGGATAGCAGCCTCTTAGTCCATGGTGATCTGAACTGTAGACAGTGATCCATCAGCTTCCAGTTCATGGCAGGGCTGTGCCATGGTGGTTCCCAGGTTGTTCCTGACCATCCAAACCAATTTCCTTTCAGCTCAGGGTGACCGTTTGGGTTTTCTTGAAGCAAAGTGGCTTGGCAAAGTGACTACACCTCACAATAACTGGGGTACAATTGTTTGAACTGATCTTGGAATTTGCAGTTGTTTAGAAATGGCTCCAAGAGACATTCCGGAGTTGTGTATATCTGCGATCCTCTTTCTCAGATCTGCACTGAGCTCCTTGGACTTTCCCATTTTACTGTGTGTTGGTCAATCCAATTAGTGCTATAAACAAACCCTTTTTATGAAGGCACAGAGAAGCTACCAGCTGTAGTCAATCATGATCACTAACAGGAAGTTAAGAGACCTCGGCCTTGGCAAGATAAGAGACATTTTGGAAGTTTCAGCACCTCTGAATTAATAATCTAAAGTGAGGGTAAGTAAATTTTTGACCCTGTACGTACAATTTTGACCCTGTGTTGATTTCAGAAAACCAAAAGAAAATTAAAACTTGTGCACCAAATTCTAGTGCTTTTTTTTAAATAAAGATGTATGCTGTACAATCATTCTGCCACAGAAAAAGAACAGCTCAAAGAAATTACTGAAAGCCCAAATATTGCCATGACATTCATGTCACTGTATGTACACTTCTGACCACAACTGTATGTGGAAGAGGGTAGATAACACTTCAGGTGTTAGCCTTCACACTCCCTTTTTAATAGCAGTCATGTGATTGGGAAGAGTTTGAATTGGCAGGTGAACAAATTAGGAAGGGGCGGCACGGTGGTGTAGTGGTTAGCACTGTCGCCTCACAGCAAGAAGGTCCGGGTTCGAGCCCCGTGGCCGGCGAGGGCCTTTCTGTGCGGAGTTTGCATGTTCTCCCCGTGTCCGCGTGGGTTTCCTCCGGGTGCTCCGGTTTCCCCCACAGTCCAAAGACATGCAGGTTAGGTTAACTGGTGACTCTAAATTGACCGTAGGTGTGAGTGTGAATGGTTGTCTATGTGTCAGCCCTGTGATGACCTGGCGACTTGTCCAGGGTGTACCCCGCCTTTCGCCCGTAGTCAGCTGGGATAGGCTCCAGCTTCCCTGCGACCCTGTAGAACAGGATAAAGCGGCTAGAGATAATGTGATGAGACAAATTAGGAAGAAAAATGGGAAGAAATCCAAACAAGGGCATGACTGAGGCCATGAGTTGAGCTTTATATATTTCTTGGTTGTTTTCCTATTTTCTGGTCACAAAGGACTTAACTTGTTGTACCTAATGCATACGCAAGACAAGAACTTAATCATGAATATTTTTAATAATATTAATCTTTTTTTTTTTTAAATTCAAGTCCATGTGTAAATTGGTACTATTAAAAAAAAAAAAAAATATCAGTGCATTAATATAAACCTTGCAGCCAGATCTACCGACTACTACGGACTGTTAAAACTTTCTGACCAATCAGAATTGAGCATTCAATTGTCCTGTGTATAACACAGTATAAAATAATCACCACATCACCTCAGTATTGAAGTTTCCAACTGATCACAACGAGTGCGATGCAACTGTAGTTTGATCAAAGAGCACCACAATTAAACCCAAGCACCCAGGAGGGCAACAAACTGAAGAAGAAGTCCAACCCTTGAAGTATGGAACATGTTAATTTGTGAGCTGGAGTCTCTTCCAGTGAAGCGATGCTGAAAATGAAACACTTACTTTAGCGTAGTCGAGAGGCAGCTGATCTTCTGGGCACTTGAACACACCCGCACTGTGGACAAAACAGTAACAAGTTAAAATACTGTCCAGTTTTCAGAATTCGTTAGAACAGGGCTTTTCAAAGTGTGGGGCGCGCCTCCCCTAGGGGGCGCAATGTGAGGAAAAATAAACCAGAATAAGTTACTATTGCAGACATTTAGCGAACTTCAGCTAGCCTTTGCCAGAGACAAAATGGATCGATTTTTAGTACCTAAAGCTACAGTGAGTGAGGAGACAGTCTGGGCCAAGCAAAAAAAAGAAGGAAGGAAGTATGACCACGATTATTTAAAGTTTGGATTTTCATGGACTGGATCTGAAGATGCTCCACTGCCACAGTGCGTTGTCTGCCAAGAGGTGCTAGCTAACGATGCTATGAGATGTTTAAAATGTGTAAAAAAAAAGATGTTTTAAAAAGCACAGATGTTTAAAATGTGTAAAAAAGAGGTTTTAAAAAGCACAGATGTTTTAAAAAAGCACAGATGTTTAAAATGTGTAAAAAAAAAGGTTTTAAAAAGCACAGATGTTTAAAATGTGTAAAAAAGAGGTTTTAAAAAAAGCACAGATGTTTTAAAAAAGCACAGATGTTTAAAATGTGTAAAAAAGAGGTTTTAAAAAGCACAGATGTTTAAAATGTGTAAAAAAAGAGGTTTTAAAAAAGCACAGATGTTTAAAATGTGTAAAAAAGAGGTTTTAAAAAGCACAGATGTTTAAAATGTGTAAAAAAAAAAGAGGTTTTAAAAAGCAGATGTTTAAAATGTGTAAAAGAAAAAAAATGTGTACAACAACCATTTTTTAAAATATGAATGGAACATCAAGTATAGCAACAAGAAAAATTGTAAGGGGGGGCGCTGTTGTTTATTTGCTCTCTGGGGGGGGGGGCTGACTCTCCCACACTTTGAAAACCCCTGCATTAGAAGACAGAACGACGTTATTCACCACGTTGCCTCAAACTAAATGAAGTTCAGAGGCTATTATACCTGACTTGTGCTGTAGGCTACTAGTGAGTTTTTAGAGCAAGCTGCTGAGAGTCAGCAACATCCAGTCATCCAGTGTCCAGTCGAGCAGCTCGTGTTGAATGATTTTAGACATAAGTGTATTTGATAGAGCAGATGAAATGTCCTGAAGATGTAATATAATTAATCAGGATTTCCAGATTTCAACTAAATTTGCAGCCCAACTACCCCATGAAAGATCTGAAACGAGCCCAAAAACCTGGGGCATTAAGGTCACCGTGGTGTGCACGCATTTCTGATGTACGGATATTATCCACTCCATATCCACTTTTCTGTCTCCCAATCTTTGCAATACACACTCACCGGCCACTTTAATAGGAACTTGTTCTTGATTCTAAGATTCCAGTTCTTGGCTGTAGGACTGGAACCCAATGTGTTCTTCTTCTGTTGCATGTTGAGATGCTTTTTTGCTCACCACGGTTGTAAAGAGCGATTATACGAGTTACTATATCCTTCCTGGCAAAAAAGCTCAAACCAATCTGGCCATTTTCCTCTGACCTCTCTTATCAACAAGGCGTTTGTTTCCACCCACAGAAATATCCCTCACTCACTAGATGTTTGTTTTTCGCACCATTCTGTGTAAACTCTACAGACTGTTGTGTGTGAAAACCCCAGGAAGGAGGAGATCAGCAGTTTCTGAAATACTCAAACCAGCAGTCCATCTGGCTCAAACCAACACCCATACCACAGTGAAAGAAAATCGCACTTCACTGTGAGATCACAATTTTTCCCATTCTAATGTTTGAATGTTGTGAGCATTAATTAACTGAAGCTCTTGATTTGTATCTGCATGATTTTATTTGATGCATTATGCTGCTGTCGGGCGGCACGGTGGTGTAGTGGTTAGCGCTGTCGCCTGACAGCAAGAAGATCCGGGTTCGAGCCCTGTGGCCCGCGAGGGCCTTTCTGTGCGGAGTTTGCATGTTCTCCCCGTGTCCGCGTGGGTTTCCTCCGGGTGCTCCGGTTTCCCCCACAGTCCAAAGACATGCAGGTTAGGTTAACTGGTGACTCTAAATTGAGCGTAGGTGTGAATGTGAGTGTGAATGGTTGTCTGTGTCTATGTGTCAGCCCTGTGATGACCTGGCGACTTGTCCAGGGTGTACCCCGCCTTTCGCCCGTAGTCAGCTGGGATAGGCTCCAGCTTGCCTGCGACCCTGTAGAAGGATAAAGCGGCTAGAGATAATGAGATGAGAATGTATTAAAATTGGCATTGCTAATTAATGCTAATTAAAGAGAACTGAAGCCATATTTAAACTTGCTTTATTTCTTAATTAGTGTTATTCAATTACGCTTTTGGTTTTAGTAACCTTATATCGTGACTCGTATTGTCAACTAATTGCAATTAAATATTATACTTATCGGCCTGTTCGGTTTTTAGCCGTGTTGAATTTAGTTTGTTTGGTCCACGGCAGGGTGGCACGGTGGTGTAGTGGTTAGCGCTGTCGCCTCACAGCAAGAAGGTCCGGGTTCGAGCCCCGTGGCCGGCGAGGGCCTTTCTGTGTGGAGTTTGCATGTTCTCCCCGTCTCCGCATGGGTTTCCTCCGGGTGCTCCGGTTTCCCCTACAGTCCAAAGACATGCAGGTTAGGTTAACTGGTGACTCTAAATTGAGCGTAGGTGTGAATGTGAGTGTGAATGGTTGTCTGTGTCTATGTGTCAGCCCTGCGATGACCTGGCGACTTGTCCAGGGTGTACCCCGCCTTTCGCCCGTAGTCAGCTGGGATAGGCTCCAGCTTGCCTGCGACCCTGTAGAAGGGTAAAGCGGCTAGAGATAATGAGAGGAGATGGTCCACGGCAGGCGTTGCTTATCTGCACGATCTTCACGAGACTTGTGCGAGACTTCGAAACGTGAAGTGTCAGCGCCGCCATTTTGAAAACTGTTTTCCAAATGAAATATTGCACAAAAACGAGTTTAAATGACGATTACTGCCTACTTTTTCCAAACTTTCCTGATCGCCATCAAAACAAACAAAACTTCCAGCTTGATTACATCAGCATTTGAAAGAGGGCGTGCGCGTCTTTTGACAACATTGGCAGATGTTGGTCACTTTGATTTCTGCTGTACGGTACGTTTTACTTCCGTCCTACGATGTCTCGCACAGGTCTCAACGAATCTCGTTTACGGCCATTGCTTTGACATATGGACTGATATTACAGAGCATATTTCAAACACTCATAACTTGCTATAGCAGCGACAAATAGCGATCAAAAATGCATTCAGATATTTAATAAAAATGAGAAATAGAATTGTGATAAAAGGAGATCTGAAGGCAATTTTTTAAAGATTTAATTACAGTTACTTGCTATAAAACAAGGTCTTGATGTCTGCTGAGATTTTGTACACTAGTTCACGTCTCCATCCTGAGCATGGGGCAGCATGAGTCCTGTCCCAATGGGCCTCTATTAGCACTTGTTTTAGTTCACATTTTCAAACAAAAATCAATAGAATACAGATAGTCGTCGACTTACGACTGCGTTTGGTTACGACTGACCGGTCGCAAACCGATCTGGTCGTAAGTCGGCCTATGCTAAATGAACGCAAGTATATTGTGATGTGTAATGATATTGTAATCATCTTAAAGTCTTATTTTATCAACATTTTCTTATTTCATTACCTTGGCTCATTATTTGGTTCAAGTTAAACACTGCATGCTACACTGCGTACAGTACAATTCGTTTAATATGTGCAAAACAAAAAATACGAAATACAGGTGTGAAAAATAGAAAAACATTTTAGTTTGAAACATACCAAAATACAAATGTAAAACATAGCAAAATACAAAATTTAGTGACCGCTGGCATCACTGGTGCTTGGCTGTGGGTCGTCTACGTCATCATCAGCTGTTGCGGTGCTCGGGCTGGCGGGAGGATTTGTTTGTTTCATAAACCAGGAGCTGGGGCGGAAACTGTATGACGGAGTGCGTGAGGGAGCACGAGAGAGACTGCGCATGTGCCTGGAGCTGGGGCGGAAACTGTTGTATGCGGCGAGAAGCCAGTGTTGCCAGATTGGGCGTTTTCCCACCCAATTGGAGGTTTTAAGTGCATTTTGGCGGGTTTTGAACATATTTAGGGTTGGAAAACGTCAGTAGTATCTGGCAACACTGCGAGAGGCACTGCCGGGAGCTGGGGCGGAAATTGTCGTATGCTCAGCTAGCTCAGCTGGGAAAGACTTGCCAGTCATAACCAGACGGTCGTAAAGTCGATCGGTCGTAAGTCGACGACTACCTGTATTAGTGTTTGTCAAACAGATTTTTTTTTTTTAGATCACTGGTGACAGAAAAGGTAATTAGTATTTGATTGGACTTTAAATATGTATGAAGCTGTAAATGGGGAATTTGAAAAATGAACACTAAGAATGCTAATACTGATAACTGATCATTGTCATAGTAATAGTTTGGTGGTTCTTCACACAAACTTACACTTAAACATTTCTTCATTTTGTAATATTCCTCCGACTCACTGTATTTCTGCTATGTAAAAAAACAAAAAAAACCAAAACAAAACTAGCACTAACATTGTACGTTAAATTATTCTGCATCTCACAGATAAATGAAAAGGAGCTCTATAATTACAAATAAATAAGTATAAAACAGAATGATCGGCTTAACAGGCTTCATGTTCCCTTAAACTCTCAGGATCTTTCAGCAGATCCAGACTTTCATGCCTCACCCTCATCCCTGCATACATTTCCTTTTAAATGCCTCTGTAGTTACTGAATAATCAGTGGTAAGTGATAAATAACTTAATTAATAACTTAGTTAACTGAGCGTTTAAGCAATTAAAATGTTAAGTCTCACCTCTGCATTTTCAATGAATTAAAACAAAAACCCCACACCCTTGATTTTTTTCCACTGAAAACCCAAATTAACCCCCCCCCCCCCCCCCAAAAAAAAGGTACTCTCATTCCAAATTAGAGCTAAGAGACGATGCATTTGTTTTTCATCTAAAAAATGCAAACTATTTGGGATGCAGCCACAGAAAACGTAATGCCTGATGGAAATGCACAAGAAAAGATTTGAATATGGAGGTATACTGTTAAATTTGCAAACATTTTGAAGTCTTATGAACAGTGAAATTCATTCGAACAGCTCCATCACAAAGCAAGGCACACACTGACTCAGTAATCGGGTTAGATTTTATTTAAAAAAAACCCAAAACCTATGGCTTTTTTTAAAACCTTTTGAGTACCGTTTAAAAATAAAATCAGCACTATTTGACATTTTTGCAAAAACTCTGTTTTACATTTACAAAAAAAAAAAAAATGAACACTACAAAACATGACAAATGACCAGAACCAGGAACTCTGAACCACAGGATATAATAATATTACCAGCTATGCAGTCAGGAACTGCTGGGTGGCAGTGGCAATCGCAAAAGTTCAGCTGCAAGATGGATTTTAGGTGATCTAGCATGAATATGCCTTTTTTTTTAAAAAAAGTTATACATTTTAATATACTGTAGTCCTTTGGCAATTTGGCTGCCTAGTGTCCACATGGCTGACATTTTTACTGCTGATCTGCTTCTCAAAGTGTTTGAACGTGTGCTGACTGACAGGAGAGCCAAAAATATATCCTGCAAAACCATTGCATTTAATCATCTTTCTAATCATCAAACACTAAAATCGTTTGTAAAGTGATGCTTTCTTGTAAGTCTAGTTAATCTTCCCAAGTCATTTTTCTCCAAAATCTGTTATTTTTTTTAAATAACCGATATCTACAGTACCAGTCAGAAGTTTGTACACCCCTATTCTACTCATGAATAGGTGTTTCTGTATTTTGTATTTTCTACATTGTAAAACAATACTGAAGACATCAAAACTATGAAATAACATCTGGATCAAATATGGAATTAAGTGTTACAAAACGTTTAATATTTTAGATTCGTCAGCGTATCCAGCGTTTACCTTGATGACGCTTTGTACACTACTGGCGTTATCTTAACCAGCTTCATGAAGGAGTCACCTGGAATGCTTTTCGATTAACAGCCGTGCCTCGTCAAAAGTGAATTAGTGGATGAGTTTCTTGCCTTCTGAATGCATTTGAGATCAAACAGTAAATAATAAAAAATACAGTAAATAGCCCCATTCCACACCACAACTGGAGTAATCCATACTGTATTATGTCAAGAAGTGCTCAACTAAGTAAAGAGAAACAACATCCATCATTACTTTAAGACATGAAGTGAATTAATAAAAGTTAAAAAAAAAAAAAAAAAAAAAACGTTGAATTAGAAGCTGTGTTCAGACTTTTGATTGCTACTGTACAGTACATGCCTCAAGTCTGTATACAGAGTCCGGGAGCTTGGTATTTAATGCAGGTGTGTAAATCTGTGGTGTTTACTGCTGCAGTATGTTTCATGCACAACCTCAATTTTTTTGTTGTTGTTGTTGTTGTATACAATAATAGTAGAGCGGTGGATACAGTTAGACACCTGAACGATCTTTCGGCCACTGCAAAAGTAGAAAAGACTTTCAATACGCAAATTGTGCATGAACAGTTCATCAAACTTCCACTGGAAAAAATGAGCCGATTCCCGATTACTTAGCGTATCAGATCACGATACCGTTACACAATTATTGATACCTTTGTCCACAATTAATCGACACCCAGATAATTATTTATAAAAACAGTATGTGGTATTAAGTTAAAAAACATAGTTTTTATTTAAAATTTGTTTTACACAGACTTCCATTTAGTCCAAAATATATTTTATATAAATATATGGATGTTTACGTAAATGAAGAATGTTTGTAAACAAATAAGGTTTAATCTGTGTCAGAAAATCTTTGTTCCACTTTCTAAATATTTTCTTAGATCACATTTTGTTAATCGTTCGTTGTCGTTTGTATTAATTTCTAGTTTTGTAGTTTACCAATAAATATCAACAGGGAATTGACACTAACCACATGGAAATCCAGGTCAAAAGGTTGTATGTTATTCCTCGAACCAAAATATAAAATGTCTACTGATACTGTAATATGTGGTAGATATTTACAACAAACTGCAAACTCGATGGAATAGAAAAATCTGAATATTTCAAGCATGTAATTTTTTATATGCTAGGAATTTAATTCTGGTCTAATTCTATTTATTGCAGTAGGATACCAAATACGCTATAAGCATTCTATTCTTTATGAATCAGAAAATTAAATCACAGCAGCACGTTTATTTGTTTTTAAAGTACTTCATCTACTTTAACAATGTTACACAAAGATCGACCCATAACAGTTGTAAATGTCCCTTAATTCCACAGGGTGTCGATAATGGTGGGCACCGGTGAAAGTGATCACTATTATCGACACCTCACGTGACTTCTCAAACACGCGTTTAGACACGAAATGGTGGCTGTCAAATGAAAGAGTAAGAAATAAAGTAGGTTTCGACGAGGAGATCATGAAATATTGGTGAATTTGAGAAGTAAAAACATGTCCATGATCTTTCCACCATGCTTACCTGCGATGAAAACATACGGGTTTTCCTCAAATTACTGATCGTGCCAAGACAATATTAAAAGGCGAGGGGCGTCTTCCGGTTGATTAATTAACCACTGATAACTTCTATAACTGAAACTCACCTTTGTAGGATTGTTTTTTTTTTATTGGTAAATCTGAAAAGGTGTCAATAATTATGGACCGTTGATAATTAATTGTAGCTGCCACTCTCGATAATAATCATAGTTCACTGGAACTAAAAAGACCCAAACCTGTTCCCTGTATACAAAGTGAGCTCCATGAAGACAAGAAAAAGAAAGTGCTGTAATTTATAATTTTTTTTTTAAGTACTTCATCTACTTCAACAATGTCACACAAAGATCGATCCATAACAGTTGTAAATGTCACTTAATTCTTTAGAAGCTTACTGTCTGTTTTAAGGTTCTACATGGAAACTGAACAGCCAGCTGAAGGAATCTCTATGAACTTTAATAAACTTGATGCATTTTTCCTAGGAGTTAGTTGATGATCCTGATACTGAGCTGAGAAGTGTATATCTGTCAAACACATGGAATTCATGGTGTGTTTTTTCCCAGAGGGGAGGGGGGGACCCACATGCAAATGTGATTATTTCAGGGAAAAAGACATGTCACGATCCGTTCTTCACATAACGCACATTCACATACATGTCTAAAACTGGTCATGAAGAATGCTGGGAGCTCGTCGACCCCGTGACTGAGTCACTACGCCCTGCCCGAGGACCCGCATGCAACCCGTCGTGTAAACAGATAAACCAACTTAAACTGTTTATAGCAGAAGATAAGAATCATTCAGAGACGAGACTGTCTTTTGTTTTTTTTAAAAACACATTACAGGCATTTAGCAGATGCTCTTTTCCAGAGTTGGGGGTTCGTTGCCTCATTCAAGGGCACTTCTGCTAGTCTAGGGAATTGAACCAGCAACCTTTTGGTCCCAAACCTGCTTCTCTAACCATTAAGCCATTGCCCACCGTCTCCAAAGTATACTGCATATCCTGCAATTATATCAAACGCAGCTTAGATGACATGGGTCCAAGTTAACATGAGTGTTTCTACAACAAATTGTTTTTTCTTTGCTTGTCATGATGCTAATAAAAACATCACTAATCATCACTAATAAAATGTCACTGGACAAATAACCCACAGTAAAGCAGAAACCAGTTCCTCGCTGTCGGTCATGTGTTTGACTGATTACACGAGCGAAACTATTCAGCTGTAACTGCGATAACGCTGGCATGAACAATGAGCACCAGTGTTACAATACAGTCTTTCAGAGACATTTAAAATTTCACTCGAGAAAGCAACTTGCCTGACTGCATTTTTACTCATGACCGATGTGATTCAGGGTCAACAGAGTGGACGGGACACGATGGTGTGAAAGTACGCAAAAGAAAAATGATTAACCGATTTCTCAGACTGGTCCTGGAGTGACTGTTGGTCCTCTAACGAGCCCTTAGACATGAAAACACAGTTCAGCAATTTAACCCAAAATATCTGAACAGCTGAGAAAGAAAGGAATGCGTTCATATGTTCTCGTCATGAAGAACGCTGGAAGTTTGCCAGCCCTGTAAAGTCAGTGTTGTCAGACTGGGACTTAATCAGTCATGCAAACAAAAAGCTGATAAACAGCAAACGTTAACACTAGTTATCAGAAGGGTTTTTGTTTTTTTTAAAGTGTGCTCTGGATCATCCTTTAGAAAAGAATAAACAAATTAAAAACGCTTGTATCTGAGGAGCTGAACAGGAAATAAAACACTGAGCTTTTGTTCCATTATTTGCCAACCTGCTCTCGTGAGGCATTCCAATGAACAAGAATGAAGCATTTGTTTGATTTCATACAGAGATGCAAGATAAGGTACAAACCCAGTGCCCTCTCCTAACCTTAACCGTTTTATCATTTCAAACAAATTGAGTTGTGTGAATTGTTAAGACGTTTGCAAATGAGACCACAATAACCGCCGCAGTGTGCAAATGTATTCCTCGGGTTGAGTTAATGCCGTTTTTGTTTTTAAGTATCCGTCATCTTGCTCCACCGGTTTGGCTCCAATTCAGTATGTGAGCTTCTACCTGTAACGGTGTGTTCTGAGTTCAGAGATGCTTTTCTGCTCAACACTGTTGTAAAGAGTGATTATATGAGTTACAGTAGCCTTCTTGGCGGTTCGAACTGTTCTCCTTGGACTTCTCAGAAGACAATCGATCAATCAGCAGAGGCAGTTCTTCCTGCAGAACTAGATGTTTTTGGTTTTTGGACTCAGTCTTCGGAAAAAAAAAAAAAAATCTCCCAGCCTTACTTGCCCAATGGGCAAGCAGCACTCAAAACATACTTGCCCGAAAAACAATTCCACTTGCCCAGAGCTTTATTTATTTTGGAGAGGACAGAATGCAGTTGATTTTTTTTTTTTAAATACAAGTAAAGCAGCATAATTATCATAAATTCACAAAACCATAACACCAAAATATACAGACACATTCAGAAAGAAAATTTCTAGTAGTAGAGGAATTAATAATTTAGGGTATATTAAGCTGTAGAGTTTTGAAAGAGTATAATAATAATAATAATAATAATAATAATAATGCTGGAGCTTTGTTTCTGTTATCAAAGGAACCCAGTCCTGTGTAAAATGTCACCGTAGAACCAGAGTGTAGAAATGAACCTACAGTTCAAGAGTTCTACACACACACAGACTGAACTTTACACCAGCTGCATGCATGTGAAATGGAAAGAAGTCAACTAAGGCAGGAAAAACTATTTTGGATAAAATGGTTACTGTCCGTTACACACTCAGTGTGTTTACATGCACATAGAGAAAATCGAATTTCTCTCCGTAGCTCGACTGAAATCGAAGTTCTAAATGGCATGGAAACGCCTTAGCTCGGCTGAAATCAAACCGAACTGGATTTCTCGTAATCGAGCTACGCGACCTAGATTATGCGATTGTAGCCGAGCTACTTAGTGCATGTAAACCCTAATCGAGCTACGTAGTCGAGCTACTTACTTCAGCGCTGCCCCTTCCGGAAGTGACGAGTGATGAGACCACAAGCGGGAAACACAAGAGCCTCGGTCGGCATGACAACAGTAGTAGAAACGTGCACTTCTGGAGCAATGAGGAGATAGAGTTCATGCTCATTCAGCTTAAGGAGTTGAATATACCGGTATACATCTCGATGTTGCTGTCCTCGTCATCGTTCTTCTTGTGAACACGGAACTGATAACTTTGTTTACACTCTTGAATAGCTCTTCTTCATGACGACAACTGGAAGTGTACCAACACGATGGGGCGTGTAGCGCCACCCGTGGCTCGGGTGCACAATGTACCTCACACAATAGCTCGATTTCCTTGTGTGCATGTAGGATTGGATTTCTCTGGCACCCCTGCTGGGACCCTTAGCTCGATAACCGACAGTAGCTCGATTTGGATGTGCATGTAAATGCACTGATAGATCAACCTGTGTGACTCAACTGTGCCTTTGAATCGAGAATAAATGAAAAGGGAACTGAACATTAACCTTTTATTGAAGTTATTATTACAAGAATGATTATAGTTACTGTATGACTACAGCTACAACTGGAATGTGCCGATTCCGTTAGTGTTCATAATTATTGTACCATCCACTATTAGATAAAATTAAAATAAAATCTTACAATATTGTTTGAAAGTCTAGAGCAAGATATTTTGTTATTTTACAAATAACACTTCAGATATTGTTTTAACAATAATAAGCATCACTGTATAAATGATAGAGTGCAGACAGCTGTGGAACTACATGTCCTTGGGGTTGATAAGACATGGACGAGTGGGAATAAGATCTAGCCCACAGTTCAAGTCAAAAAATTTTGAGAGTAAATGCTTTGGCTTTCGCAACATTCTGTTCTCAAAAGCTGATGTAGGGGAAAAGTCATTACGCAGAGAAGGTTTTCTTGCTTCTGTATTTTTTTAAAGACTGTTCTTCTGTGTCGGGACTTTTTGGGAAAAAGAAGGTATATTCCAACATGTCACTAATGCTAATGCTAGGCCACAAATCTGCACCATCACTCCAGTCATTTCGAGGAATTCTGCACGGATCAGCATTGCTAATAAACTCTAATTTCTGTGTATATCCATCCTTCGCTTCTTTCTGACTAAGACTGTCCAAGGAACCCAGTAGTAGAACTTTTTTAGCTGTAGTTTTCTTTGGACAACAGCAACAGATGCCAGACATCTCCACTTGGCTTCAGTATGTGAACAGCCAATCAGCTGTTATATAAAAGTTCCAAGTTTGACACCTGCCCGCTTCAACCGCGCTGCTGGCACTCGATGTCCTTGACCCTCGTTGTCCTGAGCCAACTGGTAGAATTACGTCATTGCATGGACCCGTCTGAGCTGAGCTTTTCCTGTACACTCGAACACACGCATACTTTGTTGAATTATAACCAAAAACAAGCAAATTTGAACTATTTCCTCAAAAATATTTTTGTATATACACTTGTGTTGATGAATAAAACTTTATGCATTTCCCATGAAATGAGACGAGCTACTTTAGACTAGTTCTCTGCTCTCTTAGCGCCTGTGTTGCTTAGGTTGCCAACACTAATTTTTGTCATCCGATCAGACGATTAAGTTTTACTCGTCCTTGCACAGACATTAGTCGTCTGGGACGATCGGACATGAAGTTTTTCGAGCATTGGGACTGCAACTGTGTAAACTGTCGTGTGTTCAAATCCTAGATGATCAGCCATTTTTGAAACACTCCAACTAGCACTAACCTCCATGAGACGGTCAAAGTCACTGAGATCATATTCTCCACGTTCCGATGTTTGATGTAAACATTAACCGAACCTCTTGACCTGCATCATTTCATGGTTTCATGCACCATCTTGCTGCCACCTGATCGGCTGATGAACAATGAGCACATTTCTTAATTCAAAATAATTTCTACAATCTCCACTTTTCCAGTAGATAGTCAAAATTTTGTGGACACCCAAACATCACAGCCATAGGTCCTTTTTGAACAGCCCATTCCAGATTTTATTTATTTATGGCATCGAGCAGACGCCCTTATCCAGAGCGGCGTACAACATACCCAGAGCAGCCTGGGGAGCAGTTAGGGGTTACATGCTTTGCTCAAGGCCATTGCTTCAGCCATTCCAGCTGATCCAGGAGATTGAACCAGCAACCTTTTGGTCCCAAAGCGGTTTTCTTTAACCATTAGGCCATAACTTCCCCAATCATTAGAGACCTTTTTTTGTAATCTTCCATAATGCAACTTTAAAATGATTTAGTCCCTATAATGCTTTTATACAACCTCTGCTCTCCTCAAAGGCTTTCCATGAGATTTTGGAGTGTGGCTGTGGGGATTTCAGTCACAAAAGCATGACTGAGGTCAGTTGGCGTTCCAGTTCATCCCAAAGGTGTTCAGTGGAGTGGAGGTCAGGGTTTTGTGCTGGACACTCGAGTTCTTTCAGTCCAAACTTGGCAAACCATGTCTTCATGGAGCTCACTTTGTATACAGAGAACAGGTTTGGGTCTTTTAGTTCCAGTGAACTACGATTGTCATCTAGAGCGGCAGCTACAATTAATTATCGACACCTTTTCAGATTTACCAGTACAGTTTTTTTTTTACAAAAGTGAGTTTCATTTACAACAGTTATTATTGGTTAATTAAATCAACCAAAAGATCCCCCTTGCCCTTTGATCTTGTCATCTGATAACACAGCTCATTACCTGAGATGGAATTTCTTTCAGCACGATCAGTAATTTGAGGAAAACCCGGACATCATCGCAGGTAAGCATGGTGGAAAGATCATGGACATGTTTTTATTTCTCAAATTCACCGATATTTCATGATCTCCTTGTCGAAACCTACTTTATTTCTTACTCTTTCATTTGACAGTCGCGATTTTGTATCTAAACGCACGTTTGAGAAGTCGTCACGTGAGGCGTCGATAATAGTGATCACTTTCACCGGCGTCCACCATTATCGACACCCTGTGGAATTAAGGGACATTTACAACTGTTAGGGATCGAGCTTTGTGTAACATTGTTGAAGTAGATGAAGTACTTTTAAAAAAAAAAGTGCTGTAATTTTAATTTTTTTTCTGATTCATAATAGAATGGAATGTTTATAGAGTATTTGGAATCCGATTACAATAAATAGAATTAGAGCAGAATTAAATTCCTAGCATATATAAAAAAAGTTACATACTTGAAATATTCATCTCATCTCATTATCTCTAGCTGCTTTATCCTCATCTCATTATCTCTAGCCGCTTTATCCTGTTCTACAGGGTCGCAGGCAAGCTGGAGCCTATCCCAGCTGACTACGGGTGAAAGGCGGGGTACACCCTGGACAAGTCGCCAGGTCATCACAGGGCTGACACATAGACACAGACAACCATTCACACTCACATTCACACCTACGCTCAATTTAGAGTCACCAGTTAACCTAACCTGCATGTCTTTGGATTGTGGGGGAAACCGGAGCACCCGGAGGAAACCCACGCGGACACGGGGAGAACATGCAAACTCCGCACAGAAAGGCCCTTGCCGGCCACGGGGCTCGAACCCAGGACCTTCTTGCTGTGAGGCGACAGCGCTAACCACTACACCATCGTGCCGTCCTGCTTTATCCCATTCTACAGATTTTTCTATTCCATTCAGATTTTTTTTTTTTTGCAGTTTGTTGTAAATATCTACCACATATTACAATATCAGTAGACATTTTATATTTTGGTTCGAGGAATGACATGCGACCTTTGACCTGGATTTTCATGTGGTTAAAATCTCAGTTGCCTGTTGACATTTATTGGTAAACGACAAGACTAGAAATTAAAACAAAACAACAATGAATGAGTAACAAAAATGTGATCTAAGAAAATATTTAGAAAGCGGGTAGAAAGTGGAACAAAGATTTTCTGACACGGGTTAAACATTATCAGTTCATTTGTTTACAAACATTCTTCCTCATTTACATAAACATCCATATATTTATATAAAATATATTTTGGACTAAAAGTCTGTCAAGCAAATTTTAAATAAAAACTGTTTTGTTAATTTAATACCACATACCTTTTTTTTTTTAATAAATAATCATCTGGGTGCCGATAACTGTGGACAAAGGTGTCGATAATTGTGGAAGTGTCACGTGATCTGATACTCTAAGTAATCAGGAATCGACTCTTTTTTTTTTTTCCAGTGGAAGTCTGAGTAATAATTCATGCACAGTTTACGTAGTGAAAGTCTTTTCTACTGTTGCAACATCGTTAAGGTGTCGATAACTGTATCCGCTGCTCTACTACAAATTTTGTGCCAACTCTCTTCCCCCCCCAAATCTGTCCCTCCGAGTTACATGTCGGTCCTGGGATCGAGATGCTGACCTCTTCTGCTCCTCGGACCTGCCTGATCCATCCTGATGCCCTGTGTCTGGTTGGAGACTCATTGCATCGCTCTTGTAGAGGACGGCCCCATATGGACAGTTGAAAGTCACACCTGGAAGACGCTCTGGACACTTACAGTAATGCTTTTATGGCTGAGGACTGCAGTTGACTTGCTAACTTTAGGACTGCAGTTTTCATGAACAGTTTTGCACTCAAGTTTCCATCAATGAAGAGTTTATAACATCAACGACACTGACTTCATGTTAAAACTGTCAATGTTATAACAAAGAAAGGCACGGTGGTGTAGTGGTTAGCACGGTCGCCTCACAGCAAGAAGGTTCCGGGTTTGAACCCAGTCGCCGGCGAGGGCCTTTCTGTGTGGGGTTTGCATGTTCTCTCTGTGTTTGCGTGGGTTTCTTCCGGGTGCTCTGGTTTCCCCCAAAGACAAGCAGTTAGGTTAACATGGGGTGGCCTTGAGCAAGGTACCTGACCCCTGACTGCTCCCCGGGCGCTGTAGTGTGGCTGCCCACTGCTCTGGGTGTGTGCGCGCGCGCGCGTGTTCACTGCTTCAGATGGGTTAAATGCAGAGGATGAATTTCACAGTGCTTGAAGTGTGCATGTGACAAATAAGGGTTTCTTCTAAAACTGTTAATGTTATAGTCATGTTGTCTATTATTGCCCAAATGAGGATGGGTTCCCATTTGAGTCTGGTTCCTCTCGAGGTTTCTTCCTTAGGTCGTCTGATGGAGGAGTTTTTCCTTGCCACCGTCGCCACAGGCTTGCTCACTGGGGATAAGTCTCATCTCATCTCATTATCTCTAGCCGCTTTATCCTGTCCTACAGGGTCGCAGGCAAGCTGGAGCCTATCCCAGCTGACTACGGGCGAAAGGCAGGGTACACCCTGGACAAGTCACCACAGACAACCATTCACACTCACATTCACACCTACGGTCAATTTAGAGTCACCAGTTAACCTAACCCGCATGTCTTTGGAATGTGGGGGAAACCGGAGCACCCGGAGGAAACCCATGTGGACACGGGGAGAACATGCAAACTCCGCACCGAAAGGCCCTCGCCGGCCACGGGGCTCGAACCTTCTTGCTGTGAGGCGACAGCGCTAACCACCACACCACCGTGCCGCCCTGGGATAGATTAGGGATAAAATTAGCTCACGTTTTAGGTCATTCAAATTCTGTAAAGCTGCTTTGCGACAATGTTTACTGTTAAAAGCGCTATACGAATAAACTTGAAGACCAACATGTTACCTGTCATGGCCAGGTGTCCAAACTTTTGGCTTTTTAGCTGGAGTATATGTACAGTAGATAGATAGATAGATAGATAGATAGATAGATAGATAGATAGATAGATGAATGAATTAATATGTAGCCTAAATTATAAACCGTATTTTTTAAAGTGCAATAAGAAAACTGTACATAAGATAAGGTCACGTGACAACCAAAGCTCAAAACATGCATTACGTCAGACACTTCAGAGGCTACTAGCGCACTAGATAGTATTTTATTTCCATACTATTCAGGGCAGAAGTATGGAGTTAAGGGTGTAGCCAGGTAAAACAGAAAGGAGCTCACCTGGAGCTGAAGTGAATAACCTTCTGCATGCTAGTGTGCACTTTCTCACCTGAGGAACTCCTGGAGGCAGGTATCGCAGAACCGGTGTCCGCAGGTGGACACCTGCACCGGCTCCCGCATCGGCTTGTTGCACAAAGGGCACAGAAAGCGGCGTCTCGGTCGCTCGAGGAATTTATAGTCTAACCCGGGCATAGCAGCGCGTTTACTGAGAAAGAACCCAAGCTCAACTGCTGTTTACTTCTAAACCACTGAAACTGAACACTTTAACTCGCGCGTTAACGAGAAACAGCTTGTCTCTGGACCTGTGTGACGTTTCCGGAATCAAGGTGCTTCAGAAGACAACAGGAGGACTGTAATCTGAGGCACCTGATTGGGTCCCGCCCTCTTACTCAAAGGGGAGGAGCTGCATTTTTGTCCTAAAATAGAACACTTCATTTTATGGAAGCTCGTTTCCGCCATGCACTGTAAAAAAAACATCTTGTCAAATTTACAGTGAAAAACTGGCAGCTGTGGTTGCCATTTTTTCACCGTAAAAAATACAGTGACAGTGTATATGGCTTTACGGTAAGGTATATCAACACTTGTAAAAACAACAGTTTGAAAATGTTCAATTTTACAGGTATTCAATGTACAATAATCAATACATAACTGTTAATTTTACGGATATTCATTGTACAATAAACAATGATTCAAAATAATGGTTACAAGCAATGATCTACTAGACAGATATATATTTTTTTAGAATTTTTTTGGGGCTTTTTTCACCTTTATTGGATAGGACAGTGCAGAGACAGGAAATGAGCTGGAGAGAGAGACGGGGAGGGATCGGGAAATGACCTCAGATCAGAATCGAACCCGGGTCCCCGGATTCATGGTATGACGCCTTAGTCGACTGAGCCACGACAGTGGGCATTTTTTTATTTTTTTAACAGGGCAATGATGTAATTTTAACTATCACATTCTGTTTTAGTATTACAGTTTGTCTGTGTTTAAACTACAACAATTTGTAAATTCTACAAAAAAATATGATCAATTCAACATATTCTTACTGTTAAATTAACAGTGGTATTTGGTTAGGAGTTTTACAGTATATTGATGTAAATTACACACTGCTTCATTGTTTTTGTATTTACAGTTTTTTTATGTCATGATTTTACATAAATTCACTGTTAATTCTACGGACATTTTTTTACAGTGCACTATAACACGACAAAGCTTCACATAATGACGACTTTCTGTCTCATACTATCGAGATCCAACCTCAACATCTCACAATTATATGATCTTCTCAAATATGACTTTCTGTCTCATAACATCTATCTCCTAACATATAATAATGGCGTAGTATCTCCTAATTATGACTTGCTGTCTCATAATAATGAAATATAAGAAACTTTCTCATAATTATGACTTAGTAGCTCGCAATTTTGACATACGTTTTCATAATAATGACTTTCTTTCTCATAATTATACGATCTTCTCAAATATGACTTTCTATCTCGTAATATCTATCTCCTGACATATAATAATGGCGTAGTATCTCATGATTATGACTTGCTGTCTCATAATAATGAAATATATGAAAGTTTCTTATAATTATGACTTTCTGTCTCATAATATCGAGATCCAACCTCAACATCTCACAATTATGACTTAAGTTTTCCTAACATTGACTTTCTATCTCAAAATTATGACTTGCTATCTCATAATAATAAAATATAAGAAACTTTCTCAGAATTATACGATCTTCTCAAATATGACTTTCTATCTTGTGATATCTATCCCCTAACATATAATAATGGCGTAGTATCTCATAATTATGACTTGCTGTCTCATAATAATTAAATATAAGAAACTTCTCATCTCATTATCTGTAGCCGCTTTATCCTTCTACAGGTCGCAGGCAAGCTGGAGCCTATCCCAGCTGACTACGGGCGAAAGGCGGGGTACACCCTGGACAAGTCGCCAGGTCATCACAGGGCTGACACATAGACACAGACAACCATTCACACTCACATTCACACCTACGCTCAATTTAGAGTCACCAGTTAACCTAACCTGCATGTCTTTGGACTGTGGGGGAAACCGGAGCACCCGGAGGAAACCCACGCGGACACGGGGAGAACATGCAAACTCCGCACAGAAAGGCCCTCGCCGGCCACGGGGCTCGAACCCGGACCTTCTTGCTGTGAGGCGACAGCGCTAACCACTACACCACCGTGCCGCCCTATAAGAAACTTTCTCATAATTATTTCTTAGTAGCTCACAATTATGACACAAGTTTTCATAATAATGACTTTCTCATAATTATATCTTCTCAAATATGACTTTCTGTCTCATAATATCTATCTCCTAACATATAATAATGGCGTAGTATCTCCTAATTATGACTTGCTGTCTCATAATAATGAAATATAAGAAAGTTCCTCATAATTATGACTTTCTGTCTCATAATATTGAGATCCAACCTCAATATCTCACAATTATGACTTAAGTTTTCATAACACTGACTTTCTATCTCATAATTATGACTTGCTATGTCATAATAATTAAATATGAGAAAGTTCCTCATAATTATGACTTTCTGTCTCATAATATCGAGATCCAACCTCAATATCTCACAGTTATGACTTAAGTTTTCCTAACATTGACTTTCTATCTCAAAATTATGACTTGCTATCTCATAATAATAAAATATAAGAAACTTTCTCATAATAATACGATCTTCTCAAATATGACTTTCTATCTCATAATATCTATCTCCTGTCATATAATAATGGCGTAGTATCTCATAATTACGACTTGCTGTCTCATAATAATTAAATATAAGAAACTTTCTCATAATTATTTCTTAGTAGCTCACAATTATGACACAAGTTTTCATAATAATGACTTTCTTTCTCATAATTATATGATCTTCTCAAATATGACTTTCTGTCTCATAACATCTATCTCCTAACATATAATAATGGCGTAGTATCTCCTAATTATGACTTGCTGTCTCATGAAATATAAGAAACTTTCTCACAATTATGACTTAGTAGCTCGCAATTTTGACATACGTTTTCATAATAATGACTTTCTTTCTCATAATTATACGATCTTCTCAAATATGACTTTCTATCTCGTAATATCTATCTCCTGACATATAATAATGGCGTAGTATCTCATGATTATGACTTGCTGTCTCATAATAATGAAATATACGAAAGTTTCTTATAATTATGACTTTCTGTCTCATAATATTGAGATCCAACCTCAATATCTCACAATTATGACTTAAGTTTTCCTAACATTGACTTTTTATCTCAAAATTATGACTTGCTATCTCATAATAATAAAATATAAGAAACTTTCTCATAATTATACGATCTTCTCAAATATGACTTTCTATCTCATAATATCTATCTCCTGACATATAATAATGGTGTAGTATCTCATAATTATGACTTGCTGTCTCATAATAATAAAATTTCAGAAAGTTTCTTATAATTATGACTTTCTGTCTCATGAAATTGAGATCCAACTTTAATATCTCACAATTATGACTTAAGTTTTCCTAACATTGACTTTCTATCTCATAATTACGACTTGCTGCCTCATAATAATGAAATATGAGAAAGTTTCTCATAATAATGGCCAAATGACTTAATCACTTTCTATCTCATAATTATATGATCTTCTCAAATATGACTTTCTGTCTCATAATATCTATCTTCTAACATGTAATAATGGCGTAGTATCTCCTTATTATGACTTGCTGTCTCATAATAATGAAATATAAGAAAGTTTCTTATAATTATGACTTTCTGTCTCATAATATCGAGATCCAACCTCAATATCTCACAATTATGACTTAAGTTTTCCTATCTTTGACTTTCTATCTCATAATTATGACTTGCTATCTCATAATAGTAAAATATAAGAAACTTTCTCATAATTATTTCTTAGTAGCTCACAATTATGACATAAGTTTTCATAATAATGACTTTCTTTCTCATAATTATACAATCTTCTCAAATATGGCTTTCTATCTCATAATATCTATCTCCTATGGCATAGGATCTCATAATTATGTCTTGCTCCCTCATAATAATGAAATATGAGAAAGTTTCTCATAATAATGGCCAAATGACTTAATGACTTTCTAGCTCATAATTATATGATCTTCTCAAATATGACTTTCTCTTTCATAATATTTATCTCCTAACATATAATAATGGCTTAGTATCTCATAATTATGATTGCTCTCTCATAATAATGAAATATAAGAAAGTTTCTCATAATAATGACTTTCTGTCTCATAATATTGAGATCCAACCTCAATATCTCACAATTATGACTTAAGTTTTCATAACACTGACTTTTTATCTCATAATTATGACTTGCTATGTCATAATAATTAAATATGAGAAAGTTCCTCATAATTATGACTTTCTGTCTCATAATATTGAGATCCAACTTTAATATCTCACAATTATGACTTAAGTTTTCATAACATTGACTATCTCATAATTATGACTTGCTATCTCATAATAATAAAATATAAGAAACTTTCTCATAATAATGGCTTAGTAGCTCCTAACTTATAATAATGGCTTAGTATCTCATAATTATGACTTGCTATCTCATAATAATGAAATATAAGAAAGTTTCTCATAATTATGACTTACATTTTCATCATAATTACTTTCTATCTCATAATTATGAGATCTTATCTCAATCATGACGTTTTATCTCATAATAATGAGCTCCAATCTCATAATTATGGTTTTCAATAATAATAATAATAATAATAATAATAATAATAATAATAATAAAATGAGCTCCTATCTTGTAATAATGGCTTAGTATCTCATAATTATGACTTGCTATCTCATAATAATAAAATATAAGACACTTTCTCATAATTATGACTTTATTGCTTACAATTATGACATACGTTTTCATAATAATGGCTTTCTATCTCATAATTATATGATCTTCTCAAATTAACTTTCTATCTCATAATATCTATCTCCTAACATATAATAATTGCTTAGTAGCTCATAATTATGACTTGCTATCTCATAATATTGAGATCCAACCTTAATATCTCACAATTATGACTTGAGTTTTCATAACACTGACTTTCTATCTCATAATTATGAGATCCTAACTTATAATAATGGCTTAGTATCTCATAATTATGACCTACATTTTCATAATAATGACTTTCTATCTCATAATCATGAGATCTTATCTCAATCATGACGTTCTATCTCATAATAATGAGCTCCAAACTCATAATTATGGTTTTCAATATAATAATAATAATAATAATAATAATAATAATAATAATAATAATAATAATAATAATAATAATCTCCTATCTTGTAATAATGGCTTAGTATTTCCTCATAATTATGACTTAAGTTGTCATAATAACGACTTTCTATCTTATCTCAAATCTGACTTTCTATCTCATAATAACAAGATCATAACTTATAATAATGGCTTAGTATCTCCTAATTATAACTTGCTATCTCATAATTATGAAATCTTCTCAATCATGATGTTCTATCTCATAATAATGAGCTCTGCTCTCAAAATTATGGTTTTCAAGCTTATAATAATAATAATAATAATAATAATAATAATAAGCTCCTATCTTGTAATAATGGCTTAGTATCTCAATTATGACTTGCTGTCTCATAATAAAATATGAGAAACTTTCTGATAATTATGACTTAGTATCTCAAATATGACTTTCTATCTCATAATAACGAGGTCCTAACTTATGATAATGGCTTAGTATCTACTAATTATGACTTGCTCTCTCATAATAAAAAATATGAGAAACTTTCTGATAATTATCACTTACTATCTCATAATAATCAGATATTAAGTATTTGTATTTATATTTATCTATACATAATTTTGAGAAAATATTCACATTATTATGAAATTGTAAGTCATTATTATGTCTACATATACATAGTATGTCATAATAATGAGAACATATAATTATGATATTTGTTGTGACTTTTTTTTTCAATTGTCAGATACAGACTTCCATATCACTTAGAAACACCATGCTGGCATGATTTTTTCGTTCCTTAATTTGTTGAAAGGAGTCTTGACCAACATGACGCAAGATACACTTGGGTATAAATAAACACTATAACAGATAATAATGATGGGTGTGCTGTGAGTACACTCTCAGAAAAAAAATACGAGGGTGAATTCAGGTATATTGGGATAATTTTTTTATCTTTGTTTGAATTTTCACATTGTCTAAGTTTGGCAAAAATAGCTGAGGCATGATACATTTCTGAAATCCACAACATCCCAACTATTTACATGTGTGTATGGATCATGGAAGCTGACAAGTATTTGAATTATATCACCAACAAATTGCAATACATTAAGTTCTTTTCCTGTGGTGCATTTCATAATTATACATTTTTATCAGTGTTTTGTTTGTTTATTTGTTTTAAACTTTCTATAAGGTAAGATTTGTCTTTAAATATATATTAAAATGTGTTAAATGTATGTGGCGGTTCAGTATTGGTGGGTGGAGCACAGAGGACGGCAGGACAGAGATCAGGTTCAAAATAGCGTTTATTGCTACACTTTTCAGTTTCGCAATTCTGAACTCGAACAGACACACACACGACTGGCGTCTTGTTCAGGGATCCTTTCTGCTCTCGTTCTCCCTCCTTATATAGGGCGCGGTCACTGGGAAGACACACAAACACAGGTTAATTGCTCTCAGGTGTAGTGATTCTGCCACTTACCTTCCCTGACTCCACCCTCCTGTCACAGACCAGCGCTTGACCACGCCCCCGCTGCCACAATGTACAACCTCAATTTCAAAAAATTTGGGACACTGTGTAAAACATAAAAACAGAATGACAATTTGCAAATCATGGATACCATAAGTTTCATTGAAAATAGTACAAAGACAACATATCAAATGTTGAAACTGAGAAATTTGATTGTTTTTTGAAAAATATATGCTCATTTTGAATTTGATATCAGCAATGCATTTCAAAAAATTGGGACAGGGCAACAAAAGACTGAGAAAGTTGTGTAATGGGGGAAAAAAACTAACTAGGTCAATTGGCAACACATCAGTAACATGATTGGGTATGAAAAGAGCATCCCAGAGAGGCAGAGTCTCTCAGAAGTAATGATGGGGAGGGGTTCACCGCTCTGTGAAAGACTGCGTGGGCAAACAGTGCAACAATTTAAGAATGACGTTCCTCAGTGTAAAACTGCAAAAAATTTGTGACTCACATCATCTATGGTACATAATATCATTAAAAGATTCAGAGAATGGCGGCACGGTGGTGTAGTGGTTAGCGCTGTCGCCTCACAGCAAGAAGGTCCGGGTTCGAGCCCCGTGGCCGGCGAGGGCCTTTCTGTGCGGAGTTTGCATGTTCTCCCCGTGTCTGCGTGGGTTTCCTCCGGGTGCTCCGGTTTCCCCCACAGTCCAAAGACATGCAGGTTAGGTTAACTGGTGACTCTAAATTGACCGTAAATGTGAGTGTGAATGGTTGTCTGTGTCTATGTGTCAGCCCTGTAATGACCTGGTGACTTGTCCAGGGTGTACCTTGCCTTTCACCTGTAGTCAGCTGGGATAGGCTCCAGCTTGCCTGCGACCCTGTAGAACAGGATAAAGCGGCTAGAGATAATGAGATGAGAATGAGATGAGATTCAGAGAATCTGGAGAAATCTCTGTATGCAAGAGACAAGGCTGAAAACTGACATTGGATGCCTGTGATCTTCAGGCCCTCAGGAGACACTGCATTAAAAGCAGACATGTGTCTATAGTGGAAATCACTGTATGGGCTCAGGAACACTTCAGAAAACCATCGTCTGTGAAAACAGTTCTTTAATGCATCCACAAATGCAAGTTAAACCCAGATATAAACAATATCCAGAAACACCGCCACCTTCTCTGGGCCCAAGCTCTTTTACAATGGACTGAGGTGAAGTGGAAAATTGTCCCGAGGTCTGACGAATCAAAAGTAGAAATTCTTTTTAGAAAATCATGGACACCACGTCCTCCAGGCTAAAGAGGAGGGGGACCATCCAGTTTGTTATCAGCGCACAGTTCAAAAGCCAGCATCTGTAATAGTATGAGGGTGCATTAGAGCACATGACATGGGTAGCTTGTACATATGCTGCCATCCAGACAAAATCTTTTTCAGGGAAGGCCTTCCTTTTTTCAGCAAGACAATGCTAAACTGCTTTCTACACATATTAAAACTGCATGGCTCCGTAGTAAAAGAGTCCGGGTGTTAAACTGGCCTGCCTGCAGTCCAGACCTGTCTCCCATTTAAAACATTTGGCGCATCATGAAGCGCAAAGTATGACAAAGGAGACCCCGAACTGTTGAGCAACTGAAATTAGATCAGGCAAGAATGGGACAACTTTTATTTTTCAAAACTACAGCAATTGGTCTCCTCAGTTCCCAAACGTTTACAGAGTGTTGTTAAAAGTAGAGGTGATGCAACACAGTGGTAAACACGCCCCTGTACCAACTTTTCTGAAACGTGTTGCTGATATTAAATTCAAAATGAACATATATTTTTCAAAAAACAATAAAATTTCTCAGTTTCACCATTTGATATGTTGTCTTTGTACTATTTTCAGTGAAATACAGGGTTTCCGTGATTTGCAAATTATTGCATTGTTTATGCAGCATCTCAACTTTTTTGGAATTGGGGTTGTACTATATGGATATAGTAAATATTTAAAAATGAATTAATACACATAAATGAACCATAATCCATTTTCAGGTAGTTTTATAGGTAGGTACACTAGCTTACATATACTGGAGCTTTCTAGCTAAAAGATACATACTAAAGGTACACATGGTGTTACACCACAGCGACATGGAAAGCGCAGTTAGTTTGGTCCCTTTTTTTCTCCTTTTGACTGTAAGCCACAAATAACAGCTGACTTTCCTTAATGCATTCCCTCACTTACTGAAACCTTCCACTTGATAATCCTCGACAAGATGTTTCTTTAACGTGAAATAGCTTTGAAACATTGCAAAATTTTGTTGATCAGAATACATGTGAGTCATGACTGAAGTCTATGGACTCAACAGTTTACACAGTTATTCATGCATACTCGCTCTTGACATCCTAGAAGCTTCATCTGTGTTGTCTTTGATTTGTTGGTTTCATCGAAACATGTTCCAGCTTGCAGAGCCAGTTTAACTTCCTAATTCCTTCCTTTGAGCACATGGTTTAATTGTAGCCTCAGTTCAGCCTGTTGCACTTGTGGTCCAAGAATGTAAAAAAAAAAAAAAGCATGATAGTGTAAATAGCACAGACAGTTATAAAGGTTTTTTAAGTAATGAAAATGGACTATGGTTATAATTATTAAATAGTTTATTAACGTCAGATGAAGACTGAATGTTTTTGTTCCTGGATGACAACAGATCCACTTCCTGTGTAGTGGAGGGACAGGTTTGCACAGTGCAGGACGAGACAAACACGCAAAGTAAAGAATATTCAGATGACTCATCATCATAGTTTCTGGGTAGAATTTTTTTATAGTTGAAAAGAGCATCCTTTATTAAATGTTGTATTAATTATCAACAAAATAAATAGATACTTTAATAGATTTAATGTAATAGAAATGGATAGAGTAGTTTTCATTCATTCTTTGTAGGTCGTAGCTGAGCTGGAGCCAATCGCTTGACTTAATGCACGTCTTTGGAAAATGGGAGGAAACCAGGGCACCTACAGGAAACTCATGCAGGCACAAAGAGAACCTGCAAACTCTACATATACCTCTTTTCGACCAACAGGAAACAGGTTCTGTTCTGATTTGTGCACCAAATTTTCAACCGTTCAGAGTTACAACCAAAAATAAATTGGTTCGGAACCTGAAAAATTGGTTCCCAGCTGGAAGGAAATATAGCTGATTAGCTCATCCGGCCACATTCATCGTCGTCGTCTGTCCACAACTTACAAAAATCACTATTCCTCCTACAGGATTGATCGGATTTCGATCAAACCCTCATACAATGTTCTCCAGGTGGGTGTGCATAAAAGTTGTCAAGACGGTGGGGCCACCTGTTATATTTACGATTTTATGGGCGTCTAAAATTTTTGGGGGACTTGTCACACCAAACACTACTGTTCGTAAACTGCTGGGATATTTTCACTGAAACTCACCCAGAAGACTCTAAAGACATATTACAACAAGAATCATTCACCAGGTGGCACCACCTGCCATGGATAAGGCTCCAGAGGGGTCACGTGCAATTTCACAAAAATCACTCCTCCTCCTACAGGAGTGATGAGGTTTTGATCAAACTCCTACGGAATGTTCCCCAGGTTGGTATGTATAAAGGTCGTCAAGACGGTGGCACCACCTGTCATATTTATGATTTTATGGGTGTTTGAAAATTCTAGGTGACTCGTCACACCAAACACTACTGTTCGTAAACTGCTGGGATGTTTTCACTGAAACTCACCCAGAAGACTCTAAAGATATATTCCAACAAGAATTGTTCACCAGGTGGCGCCACCTGCCATGGATGCGGCTACACAGGGGTCATATGCAATTTCAGAAAAATCGCAACTCCTCCCACAGGATTGATCGGATTTCAAATTCACACACAACAACAGTGGCTGGTATGAGCTACAGCCTCATTGAGGCGAATTTTTCTTCCAGAGCAAACTGTGATGACATCAGTGGGCGTGTCATTAGTTTTGAGAGGAAGCAGAGCACAGCAATGGAAAAGGATACATCTTCAGGAAAAAAAAATGGAACAAAAACAAATATCTGCAAAAACAGAACAAAAACTCGTGATCTTTAGAGTCTTCTGGGTGAGTTTCAGTGAAAATGTCCCAGCAGTTTATGAAGAGTAGCGTTTAATGTGACGAGTCACTCAAAAAATTCTGATGCCCATAAAATTGTAAATATGACAAGTGGCACCACTGTCTTGACAACTTTTATGCACACCCACCTGGAGAACATTGAATGTGAGTTTGATCGAAATCTGATCAATCCTGTCGGAGGAGTAGCAATTTTTGTAAATTGTGGACGGACGATGACGGATGGACGAACCGTGATCGCATAAGCTCATCCAGCCTGGCCTACAGCCGGATGAGCTAACTAGCCCAATTTGGTAACCATTATTAACTGTCCTGCTGCTGTTCCTCCAAAACAGAAAATGTTCATAGAGTGAGCATGGGGCAGCATGAGTCCTGCCTCAAAGGGCCTCTACTAGCGATTACTGCAGTTCACATTTTTGACCACTAGGTGCAATAATAACTCTATGGACCTAAATGCAGCAGTGAGCACACTGCAACACAACTGAACATCCCAGAACATCTAGAAAGGTGAGCAAATCAATGGAACGTCAGCGTATATCTCTCAATTAGCAACAATTTTTTAAATTTTGCACCACACAAAACAGGTAATTAATGATTCAGTGTAATGTAAAATGCATGGAGTAGCATGTGTGTGAATGAAACCTCTTACTGAAGAGTAATATGAGTTACATGGTGCCCTTATGGATGACCTACCACTGAAATTACACCTAAAATATACTGTTTTGGCTGAATTGATTATTGTAAAATTTTGAAACACATCCAGATCGCATATCAGTGTTTCACAGATGAAGAAGAAACCACAAGATGCTGTTTCATCTCTGTAAAAATGAATTTATTCTACAGGTAAGAAAATGCCTTCATAAAATCCATTTATTAGTGCCATTAATATCCAACAGAGACATTAAATTTGAAAAACAAACTGAAATGAAATGACAGACCAAACAGTTATAAAGTGTTCAAATACTTTAAAAAAAATTAAAAAGTATTTGCACCCAGTACTGACCTCTCAATTGTGATTGAAATGATGATTGCTAGAAAAAGTCGTTATTCCAAAATATGACACTGCGTCTTCATTTTGAGTCAGTTCCAGTTCAAAGTACGCTGCTTCAACACACCTAATTGACTTCATCCACAGCCTGATCATTAGCTGATTCATTCTAACTTGGTTAGAATAGAATAGAGTACAATCACATGCGCAGATCTGGATCTACATTTACCGGTTCCGAGGTACATTTCTGGAAATCCTTCAGCAACACATTTTAGTTACTATCAAGAAATGAGTGATAATGGACCTCCAAGCAGAATAACGTCGCTGGCATTTGACTACGTTTGAAGGTAAAGAACAATTTTACCCTGTTTATAAAAGGTAGATTTTGTACAGTGTTATAAACTAACACTTTACTTAAAAGGTATCGATGTTCCAGGTCAGAACTGTAGGTCAGGTGGAATTTTTCAACCTAGGTTAGAATTTTTAGCCCAGTTCATAATTTGCTACTTGTATTAGTGAGACTTAGTATATCTCGGTTTAGGTTTAGGATTTGGAAAGACTTTGTATTTTAAACTACTTGATGAAATAAGACTGGACTCGTTAATAAATTCAAAATGTATAATCACTCCTTCCAGTTTACAAAATGGTAAACAAAATGGTGCAAATTCGCTGCATGTTAAATTGAAATGGGAACAGGAAATGACCATTCAGCTGTCAGAGAGTGATTGTGTAAAACACAACAACCTTCCACTAGCTGTAAAAGACGGAGGGAATTTGGATGGAAGAACAATTCGATTTTTAAAAAAAATTACAATTCACATTAAAAGTAAACAATTAAGAATGCAGCAGCAATGCTGGAGACAATGTGGGTGTCAGGGTACAGGCACTTACGAATGCAGGCGCAGGGGAGAGCGGGAGAAGCAAACTGTAGACGAAGCCAAATCAGTAGACGAGAATCGTGGTCAGAGAAACAGGCAGAGGTCGGTCAATCGGCAAACAGAATAACGAAGGCGAGACAAGGGGACGAGGTCGAGGAAACCGTAAACAAAGGTCAACAGCAGAAAGTAAATGGCTTGTTAACAACAGGAGGTAAACACTGTACAATACTTCGTGCTGATCGGGAGTGAGAGTGGTGTTTAAATAGGGAAGCTGGTTACGGAGGAAATGAGTGACCGGTGTAATTAATAAGCTGGGGACAGAGGGTGCTGCAGTTCTTGGGAAGTGTTGTTCATGGTGGCCATGTTTGGAGGCTGTTTCAAGCTTGTGCTCGCAACGCTGTTACTGACAGTGGGCACATGAATGCCGAACACTCGCATATGTTTTGGTCATGTACAAAACTGCAACCATTTTGGGACAGAGTTTTTCAAATTCTTGAGGATATACCGGTATTTGGTTTCAAGATTCCCAAGGACCCCAGGATTGTGCTCCTGGGATTGATACCTGGTGCCATGTTTCAAACCAAGGACATCTATCTCTTCAAAATTCTGATACTTGCATGCAAAAAGGCAATTACAAGGAACTGGTTGAAATGTGATCCCCCAAGTCCGGAAAGTGGCAGGACATCGGAGAGGAAGTGGACTCCATGGAAAAACAGACTCATTCTCTAAGGACTAAAGCAGGGACCCATACACAACTCTGGTCTAAATGGACTGTGTACAAGATGAAGGATGGGTCAAGTTCTCAGCTGTTATGAGATCAGATTAATAAGACTGAAGCGAGTAGTACCCCTCCCGCCCATTTCAATTGTGTGTTGTGCCTAATGTCAAGTGTAGGCGTTTTTGTTTTTTCTTTTTGGATGTGGTGTTTGTCTTATTCGTACCAATGTTAATTGAAAAAGGAATAAAGAGTTTAAAAAAACCACATCAGAATGCAGGCACTTACGGATGTATGTGCAGAAGGGAGCGGGATGCAAACAGTAAACAGAGCCAAGACGAGAGACTGAAATCGAGGTTGATAAACTAGCGTGGGTCGGGCGATCAGCAAACAACGTAATAGGGGAAAGACAAAGAGCGAAAATGTGAGAGGATAAGCAAAAGTCAGAAATACGAAAGGCAATCAGAAAGATATAAGGCTTGGTATGAACTGAGGGAGCAGAACGATACTTCACACTGGAAAAGTGTGAGTGAGTGGCAGCTGTGATTAGTAATCAGGAGACAGAGGGCGCTGTGAGTCTTGGGGATTGTAGTTCAGGGTGTCCATGTTTGTAGTCAAAGCATTCTCAGCAGGTTTACTGACAGAACCCCCCCGAGGAGCTTCCTCTGGGAGCCCCCTACCTCTGGGTGCTAGTTTGTCAGGATGTAGGGCATGGAACTCCTGCTTGAGGAATATGTCTAGAATGTCCTTAGCGGACAGACAGATTTGTTCCTCGGGTCCATAGCCTTCCCAATCTACCAGGTACTCAACTTGTCCTCTTCTTCTTCTAGAGTTGAGGATCTTATTTACCTGGTAGATGGGTTCACCCTCTATGTTGAGAGCTGGGTGCTCCTGGACAGGTACATTCTCAGCAAGGGGGCCTGGAATGGCAGGTTTTAGGTTAGAGACATGGAATGTAGGGGATAACCTGCTGTGAGGGGGGAGTTCTAGACAGTACGAGATTTTGTTGATGTGACAAAGTACCTTGAATGGTCCGATATATTGTGGCTGAAGTTTTTTTTTTACAGGTGTTGGGTTCTCTTAGGTTTCTTGTGGCTATCCATACTCTGTCGCCTGGGGAAAAGTCTAGATTGTTTGCTCTATGTTTGTCAGCAGATTCTTTATACTTGGTGTTGATAGTTTCAAGCCATTGATGGACCTCCTCTCATATCGTCTCGCTGCATGAAAACCATTCATCTACGGCTTGTACTTGGCTTGGCATGTTGTCCCAAGGGAACAGGGATGGTTGGTAGCCAAGTATGCACTGAAATGGTGTTAGTTGAGTTGCAGAGTGTCTGAGACAGTTCTGTGCACACTCGGTCCACGGAAGGAAGCATGCCCAGTCCCCCTGGTTACGCATGCAGAAGATTCTTAAGAAACAGGCAATTTCTTGATTAGCCCTCTCTACTTGGCTGTTTGACTGGGGATGGTATCCAGACGTGAGGCTCACAGATACCCCCAATCTTTCCATGAAGCATGTCCAGAAGCATGAGACAAATTGAGAGCCCCGGTTGCTGACTATGTCCTTAGGGAGACCATAATATCTGAATACCTGCTAGAATAGTAGTTCAGCTGTTTGGGATGCTGTGGGGATACCAGGTAACGGAATAAGCTTAAGAGCTTTGGAGAAGCGGTCGACGGTTACCATTATTACCAGTACCATTATTACCAGTACAATCCAAGGTGAAAACAAAAGTATAATCCAAACGCTCAGAAGATAACCAGGAAAAAAACAAAAGTTCAAAGAAACAAAGAGCCAAAAAACCAGAAAAGAAGAGGCAAAAATACAAACGCTCAGAGGATCCAAAATGGTAAACACAAAGTCCAAAAAAAAAGCAAAGTACAAAAACTACAAAGACACGGGCGAGGAAATCGGAACAGAGGTTACTAGAGCTAAACATAACAGCACAAAGACTCTGTGACAAGAGGACTGAACTCAGGGGTATAAAATACACAAACTAATTAAGGACAGGGCGGGGCAGGAAACAGGCAATAAGACAAAAACAAAACACAGAACACAGTGGTGACCTCTAGAGGCCCAAAACAAACATGGCCAGAAAAGGAAATAACAGTGGCCTCTAGAGGCCAAAACAGTCCCAGTCCTAACACTTTGTTTACATGAAAGTAGTATCGTGCTAGCTAGTAGGGGGTAGGGCTTTCCTTAATGTCATGCAAATGAGCACCATTATGTGCCCGCCCTACACCCAGAGTAGCTGAGATGGAAAACTTTGAGGGCGATTTTCTCCCTTTTCTGTTTTAAGAAGTATACACTTTCAAAAGGCCACACATTCTTCAAATATTGTCAGATCTCCACATGGAAGGCATCATTGGAAAGCTTAGAAACTGTACTTTCTGAATCTGTCAATAACTCAAAATGCCCCCGGGCCGACATGTGTCCCTGGATTCTGTGATCTGCCACATATAGGAGACCAGGTGGGAGATTGTTGGGGAGAGTCTGATGTTGGGAGTTCCTTATTTTTTTGTTGAGGTCCCAGGTGATAGACTGTAGGAAGCATTGGTAAACCCACAATTTTACCTAGGTTGGAAATTATGAACTAGGTTAAAAATTTTAACCCGGGTTAAAAAAAAAAAAAATCACCTACACTACAGAAAACGATATCTTGTTAAGAGAAAATATCTAATATTATCTAATATTTCTTATTAGAAGATTATTGGAACTCAAATATAAGATTATTTAACTTACTTTTAGACAATTCTACTCATTTCAGGCTTTAAATTTTCTTATTCTATTGGCAGATCATTTTGCCTCTTTCTAGAATTCAATGCTTAAAATTTGCAAAATTATCTGCCACCAGAATAAGAAAATTTAAAGCTTCAAATGAGTAGAAGTGTCTAAAACCAAGCTAAATAATCTTATATTTGAGTTCTAATAATCTTCTAATAAGAAATATTCAATAAATTCACCCATATTGAAGAGATTTTCTCTCAACAAGATATCATTTTTTGCAGTGTAGGTTGAAATTTTTTGACCTGTAACATCTAATAATAATAATAATAATAATAATAATAATAATAATAATAATAACCTGGGCCTTAATTACACATTCAGAAGCAATGCATCAATATTTTATAAAATATTACAGTACTTGATAATTATGTCAGGCTTTCCATGAACCATCACTTACTGTTATGCAAATGTTGGAGAACGTTTGAGAATTTTCCCTCTTTTTGCATTTTGATCAACTGCGAAGTCCCACCCACCAGCCATCACTTCACTATCAGAACAGTTACCAACCAGGTAGCTGTCTGCCCTCTTCTGAATACATGCACATAGACAGAACAGTGAGATATGAAAAATCAAAAAGCCGTAGCATCATCGGGATTTGAACTCACGATCTCTCCACGAAACACCTCTCTGACCTTGGAAATTATGACGCTGTCTTTACTAAATGCACATGCATGAAGAATTAAGATGTCTGCTATAAAATCTTCTCTGAAGCGTCCACTTGTCATCGGATCTTTTGGATATTATATTCTGTAAGTGTAATTGTATACAGCTGCATTCAAAACGATTATAAATCAGCATTTCAGTACAACTTCACATATTTACAAAGCTCAAATGCAGACTGAAGTGGTAATCAATTTGCGGTTGTCTTGTTGATATCAAGCACTATGTATACGTTCTATAACTTTATCAAAGTGTCCTGAGTGTGCTGGCAAAAAGAAACTAATCACGGACAAGATAAGGGAAAAGAAGTATCAATTTCAAGCAGTCGAACAATAATTTACAGATGTTTTTTTTTTTCAGGGCGGCACGGTGGTGTAGTGGTTAACGCTGTCGTCTCACAGCAAGAAGGTCCGGGTTCAAGCCCCGGGGCCGGCGAGGGCCTTTCTGTGCGGAGTTTGCATGTTCTCCCCGTGTCCGCGTGGGTTTCCTCCGGGTGCTCCGGTTTCCCCCACAGTCCAAAGACATGCAGGTTAGGTTAACTGGTGACTCTAAATTGACCGTAGGTGTGAATGTGAGTGTGAATGGTTCTGTGTCTATGTGTCAGCCCTGTGATGACCTGGCGACTTGTCCAGGGTGTACCCCGCCTTTCGCCCGTAGTCAGCTGGGATAGGCTCCAGCTTGCCTGCGACCCTGTAGAACAGGATAAAGCAGCTACAGATAATGAGATGAGATGTTTTTTTCATGTAAAAACAAAGATGCAATGCAATGCTTATGAATGTTAAAAAGCCCTTCAAATATAGTGTTATCACACTTATAATGCTACATAATAACCGTGAAATGATTCATTTTCCTTCATTAAAATCGTCCCGAAGGCGACACGTCAGTCAGGGAAACTCGGTATAATAAGCAAGTTAATAACAGATTAATGTGCTGTTAATATTCACGTCACATTCAGAAATCATTATTAATCAGCATGCACTGAATTTGGATTCTTCATTAGATGCAGCACTGTTAAAAGAAATTATTTAAAAACAACTACTGTACTTTCAAGGCTGTTCAGATTAAGGCAGGGAAGTGGACCAACTGGGGATAATTGACGATCCTGATTGGTTGATTTCCTCAAAAATGGAGATAAATTCTCTGCATTAGTGTTACTCTTTCAGTCAGTGAGGAATCTCTGAAAAGAAGAAATAGTTTTTAAGTCATTTGACGTATAGTATACACCGATCAGCCATAACAATCTGACCACTGACAGGTGAAGAAGTGAATCACGTTGATTATTCTATCCACATTCACTGGATATGAGCAATCGTGTGCTCTGACTGGCTACTCTACTACTAGGATATCAGCTCATATACCATGAGGAGAGAAAAACAAAATGGCGGCGCGTGTTCCTGAACTAACCGAGGACGAAATAAAAACTCTACTCGAAAACAAAACCCCAAAAAATACAAAACGAGTGCTCTGAGAGCACAACATCCCCCGCTGGCAACTCAGCCATAACTCTGGTAAAATGCAACTGAATTGAAAGAAATTGCAATATGCATATTACCAACATATAACAAAGAATCCTGTCAAGTTTCGTGAAATTCCTCCAAAAATTGTGAGAAGAGTTGATTTCAGAAGGAAAACACACTCTCATGAAATTGTCAAATTATAACTTTGTTAATTAAGGGCTGTAACTCTGGTAAAATGTGACCTAATTTAAGGAAATTACAATATATGTATTACCGACATATAACAAAGATTCCTGCCAAGTTTCATGAAATTCCTCCAAAAATTGTGAGAGGAGTTGATTTCAGAAGGTGAGCACCCTTCCCGGGACGGACAGACAGACAGACATCACAACGACACAATCCCCCTTCGGGCCTTTTGGCCAGCGGGGGATTAAAAAAAGCAACAAAATATGGAATAAAAGTATTTGACGTTAAGAACAGAACAGGTCTTTTTTTAATTTTTCAAGAATTATTATTATTATTTTTCACAAACTGCTCCTGTCATTTCGCCGGTTTGTTTACATTCTAAGCGGAAATTATTTTGTCAGATGTTTTGTATAAAGTTTTCATTTATCAAATTTGCAAAAAATCTAAATAAAAATGCTCTGTTTCTCAAAATCCAGTAAATGTGGATAGAATAAAACAGTTATTCCACTCAGTCTCGTCGTATACGGCTTATAGCCAACTCAGTGCTACGCGCCTCATCGGCTATCAGCTCATGTACGACTCGATTTCTTGGAATAACTGTAAATTATCTCATTACAGTGGCACCTGTCAAGGGGTGGGATATATTAGGCAATAAGAAAGAGAACAGTCAGCTCTTGAAGTTGATATGTTGGAGGCAGGAAAAATGGGCAAGCGTAAGGAGTGACTTCGACAAGGGCCAAATTGTGATGGCGAGATGACTGGGGCTGAGCATCTCCAAAACGGCACATCTTGTGGGGTTTTCCCAGTATGCAGTGGTTAGTACTGAATAAAAGTGGTCCAAGGATCCAAAGGACAACCGGTGAACCGGCGACAGGGTCATTGGTTTCGAAGGCCCATTGATTTGCATGGGCCACGAAAGCTAGAACATATGGTCCAATCCAGAAGAACAGAAGAGCTAAAACAGAGAGGTGTCTGCATTAACTTTTTCAGCAGTTTGTACTACAGTAGTTCTTCTGGATTGGACCATATGTTCTAGCCTTTGTGCTCCATGCAAATCAATGGGCCTTCGACACCCATGACCCTGTCGCCGGTTCACCGGTTGTCCTTTGGATCCTTGGACCACTATCCACTGCATACCAGGAACACCCAACAAGATGTGCCATTTTGGAGATGTTCAGACCCAGTGACTGTTCTCTTGCTGCCTAATACTAATATATCCCACCCCTTGACAGGTGCCACTGTAATGAGATAATCAGTGTTATTCACTTCTTCACCTGTCAGTGGTTTTAATGTTATGGCTGATTGGTGTACAGTATATAAACAGTTAAACAAGATACACTGTTCACATTTGTATTTGCAGTGAAAATTTGAAAAATCTATCCAAGGTTATTCATGTCATCACAGTGCCACAATCAGGTTGAAAGTTTTTACCTGAACCATGACGGCAGCGGCGACAAACAGCAGTGCGGTGAGAGCCACGCGAACCAGCTTGCCCATCTTCATCTGTCTGAGGATGAAGAAGCGAGCCCAGTCCAGTTTCTTCGCTGTGTGTGGTGGGTAGCGCACGCTGTTCATTCCTTCCATCCTCAGCTGTTTGATGAGGCAGGCTCGCAGGTGACTCAGCTGGTCGAAGGTAAACTTGCCGTGGTAGCAGCCCATCCCGCTGTTACCTGCAGGGGGCGCCATGCATTTAGTTTTAAACCTGAAATACTGTACTGTATTAGCTCAAACAAATAACTGGCATTTTTAATGAATTCTCAAATAAATGTACACATATCCTCATCTCATCTCATTATCTCTAGCCGCTTTATCCTTCTACAGGGTCGCAGGCAAGCTGGAGCCTATCCCAGCTGACTACGGGCGAAAGGCGGGGTACACCCTGGACAAGTCGCCAGGTCATCACAGGGCTGACACATAGACACAGACAACCATTCACACTCACATTCACACCTACGGTCAATTTAGAGTCACCAGTTAACCTAACCTGCATGTCTTTGGACTGTGGGGGAAACCGGAGCACCCGGAGGAAACCCACGCGGACACGGGGAGAACATGCAAACTCCGCACAGAAAGGCCCTCGCCGGCCACGGGGCTCGAACCCGGACCTTCTTGCTGTGAGGCGACAGTGCTAACCACTACACCACCGTGCCGCCCTACACATATCCTATTAAATATTTTTATGTATTTAAAGTGTAACCAAAAAATACAAATCTTAAAAATTCAAATCAAGATTTTATGAGAATTAAGCCAAAGCTGAAGCATCTGTGATTCCCGAGGAAATATTAACACTTTCAGTGGTCAAATTCAACATTTAGCCAATCACAGTCCATAATTTATATAAAGACTGCATTTTTGAGATTTGTATTTTTAGGGTTCTAGGTTTTGTTTTGTTTTTAAATCTAACCCATACATTTTAATTACATTTTGTTTCAATCTCATCCTCCAAGTTCAAGTCTAAGAAAAAAAAAAACACTTGCAGAAATATAAAAATGTATTAAATACACAACAAATCAGAAAAAAAACCTACTAAACATGACATGTATATGAATAAAATATAGGAAATTAATTTCCATACACTTTTCTCAGCTTCCAAACTCCACAGAAATGATGCTACCATGAGATTCTATTCAAGTCATTAGTTTTCTTTTGTTACAGACATGTAAAAGTTTTTTCCTTTACCTGACATGTTTCGACGGTGTAACTTCCGTCTTCATCAGAGGGTCACCCGGATGTTGGTGTGTGACGTGTTTTTGTAATCAGCTGATGTTACGGAGGTGTGCCCTCCCCGTCAACATTGACAGGTCGGTCAATGTTGGAGCGCCGTCCTGAGGGGGCAACACTGACAGCGGGAGGTGTGACCGACCTGTCAATGTTGACGGGGAGGGCACACCTCCGTAACATCAGCTGATTACAAAAGCACGTCACACACCAACATCCGGGTGACCCTCTGATGAAGACGGAAGTTACACCGTCGAAACATGTCAGGTAAAGTAAAAAACTTTTACATGTCTGTAACAAAAGAAAACTAATGACTTGATTTAATAAGAAGACATAATGAACGTGACACATTTATTATGAGATTCTATTAAATGCTTGAATTCTTCCTGTCTGTAAAATCTGTCTCACATTACAGGCAAATAGCAGACACTCTTATCCAGGGTGAAGTACAACACAACCAGGGGAGTAGGTACCTTGCTCAAGGGCACTTCAGCCATTCCTGCTGGTCCAGGGAATCAAACCAGTGACCTTTTGCTCCCAAAGCTGTTTCTCTAACCATTAGGACACGGCTTCCCCTAAAAGTCCAGTAATAATGCATAAATGATACTTCAGAGAAGCCATGGCCACATGGTTAGAGAAACAGCTTTGGGACCAAAGGGTCACTGGTTTGATTCCTTGAACCAGCAGGATTGGCTCAAGTGCTCTTGAGCAAGGCATCTAATCCCCAAGTGCTCCGGCAAGTGTGGTGGCGTACCTTGTGTCTGATTAGCGAAAGAAAAACTGGTGATGGGATTATCAGTTTGGGCAAGAACTTGGCCATAATAATGAATAATGCTGTGATTGTTTGAGTGTGTAGGTCATCTACTTACCAACACCACCAAAAGGCAGGGAGCTGACTGAGAATTGGACCAAGCAATCATTGGCCAAAACACCTCCACTGGAAGTCTCTGAGATCATACGTTTGATGAGCTAAAGCAAGAAAAGAGCACAAATAATACATCATTTTGAAATTATTTTTGAATTAAAGCTAGACTGCCTTTCAGATTTTTCAAGTGTAGGTCATGAAAAGAATTTTCCCCAACACTCAATTATTTTTGTTGAGTTGATTGAAAGCTACTGAATTTGAATAGAACAATTAATGAATTTAAGGCCATGTGGCCCTAAATTCTCCGTTATTTTTTTCCTTCTTCACCATGACCCAATTCAAGATACTACGTCATGCATTACGTGGTGGGCTTTCCCCATTCACGCAAGGCATTGTGGGATACAAATTTGAAACAGGAGAGAAAAATGGAGGACGTGAGTGTGCGAATGAAACGTGAAAGACTGACTACAGTAACAGAAAGAAAGCGAGAAGAAAAGACGTTATGTTATATATGAAGGAAAGGAAACGCAGGACCAAACTAATAAATATCGGCGGTCAGCGAGCGCCTCGGTGTGATCAGCTGTTCATTTAGTGACAGAATGATGGAACTGTCAGTGCACGCTCAAAGGGAAACCTGCGCATGCGCACACACACGGACTTCCTCTGTCTGCTCGACTGCATGAAGCGAGCGATTTCATGCACATTATTTGCTTTAATCCCCTCAAATTAAATAACTTCCCAGCCACAGAATAACCTGATATTTTGTGAGATAGTACAGAAATAAACATATATAACAATGACCACATTTCAGAGAGAACTACATTTCATCGATTTTATGAACTCGAAAGACCGTCTCGCTTTAACCACACCTCCACATGAACAAGTGCTGATTTAATCATCTCAAATTTCCCATGTTTAAACCTTCTGCTTTTAATTCTTTTTCTACAGTGTTTCATGGAGGCCTTTTAACATAATTTATATCACAGCGCCATCTGGTGGTTTCAACTACTGAATACAAAAAGCATCTAACGTTCTGGTTCACACGTCACCTTCTGGTGCTTTTTGTCCACCTGTGATCTTTCGGTTTGAGAGCAGTTTTATGTCACGATGATGTCACGTTCAGATTTTGCACTGAGGATTTTCCCCCTCGCTTTCTCAAATAGCACAAAGGGATTATTTGAGACCGAAGGGGAAAAACACTGCAAAATCTGAACTTGAAATGAATAACTATAGTTTGTGAATATGCAAGAAGAACTACGTGGACATGAAGTTTGAGTTTAATCCCAGATGCTGCTTCTACCTTGTTGTCTGAGCTGAAGATGTAGAGAGCCAGAGGTTTCTCTTTCTGGTTGATAAAGTCGATGGCCTCATCCACACTTCCAACACTCAGGATAGGCAGAAGGGGTCCAAAGATCTCTTCCTGCATGACCTTTGCTTCAGGCTTGACATCTCTTAAGACTGTTGGAGCTGTGTAACGAAAGCACACAGTACGAACACCAGCCTTAAAGTGCTGATGACACGAACATGACTCTATGCAATTTCTTAAATAAACTATACAACATGGCAAACATGTTAGATTTCTGTTATAATTACGTGAAAAGAAGCTGTTGTTATGCAAATATCCAACTTTTAATTGCACAGCGCAAGAAAACTGGGTCCGTGGCTCGCGGCCATGCTGTGACGTCAGCGGAAGAACACGCTGCGGTTCACTGGCTGTTCTACTCTGGTTCTACTCAATGGAAATGGCGCATGAAAACGCCGGTGAACTCTCTAGTGCTAGCTCTTCCTCTTCTGGGAGTCTAGAATTGTGTTGATCTCTTCCAAATAGAATCTATGATAGCCTACCCTCTTTACCCTTTGCCTCTCGTTGCTAGGCGGCAGTTACATGAAAGCCGCAAGCTTTCACAAGCAAATACATGACTGATATCACGCCGACTTTATGATTACATTTATGATTATCATGTAGAATCTATAGCTCTACGTACCTTTATCTTATGTCGTTTCACAACACATGTTCTGACAGGAGGACTGTCTTTGGAGGAGTCGCCGGAATACTGTAGGCAGTGTTGCCAGATACTGTTCAAAACCCACCAAAATGCACTTGAAACCACCCAACTGGGCGGGAAACCTCCCAATCTGGCAACACTGACTGTAGGCACCGCTGATGGTAGTAACACATTTGTGCTGAACTGAACACCCAAGAGATTCTTTTAAGCTAGGAAGGTGCCAAAACAATCCAAATCGAAGTGTTCAGAGCACAGGACGGATGTTGGTGAGTGCGCCTGACTTGCTTCACCCACTTCGCATGCATCTCGGGATCTCTGGGAAACTTGAATAAACTTGTAGGCTGGTACGCGGAGCGCTGGGGGCGGGGTTCAGCTGCGCTGGCTGTCACAGGTGCACCTGAAGCCGTTTCATATTAATTGGCGGATGAGGGTGTCTCAGTCCATAAATTGCAGTGTTTTTGTGTGGTCGTAGTATTTTGCTGAGCACTTGTATACTCATCCGATTACCTTCTGCTCACAGACTGTGATTTATTTAATTAAGCACATAGCACTTTGCATCTGCTGTCTGGTTTGCCTGTTTATTAGGCTTGGCACGGTTATGGGAAAAAAACCAAACCGTACGATACGCCTGTTGCGGTGCAATACGCGTATAAACCGCGGTACCCCTATTTAAGACGTTCGCCAAAAAAAAAAAGCCGAATGCCTGTATGAAACCACGTGGTTCTCTTTCGCGCGAACAGGGGTGATAGCGTTCCGGCGCCGCGCCGGATTTCCGGCGTACCGCGGCGCCCGGAAAAAAAAAAAAAATCTAGTTCGCCCATTATCCTGTGTCATTCTGAGATGCGCAGATAGACAGTAAAGGGAATTCGGAATTCCCTTTACTGTCTATCTGCGCATCTCAGAATGACACAGGATAATGGGCGAACTAGATTTTTTTTTTTCCGGCGAGAGGAGGGGAGGTTTGTTTTAAACAGTGCAGTGATTGGTTTTATTGCAATATTTTATATTGGCTGTGTGTGTATTTTGTTATAAATCGTTCTAAGAATACAGTGGCACTTTAAGATTAGATAAGAAATCCAGCCATACGTTTCAAAACACTGCACTTTAATTTCAAGTGAAAAAATACATCCTCACTCTCAGGGATTAGAAGAGTTTTTGATTCGGTTTTTGTATATAGGTGGTTGGTTGGACGCCACATAAAAGTTTAAGTTTTAACACACACATCTGTTCAAAAGTAAGCTTTAAGAACTCATTTTTATTTCTTCCAATTATGAAAACTCTGTATGTGACAAAAGACACCTGGTTCCTCTAGATGCCACAACATGGCAGCAAACACTCCTGACACTTTGTATAAATACTGTAGTAAATAAAAAAGCTGTTGAAATCATCCATGTCTTCCCTCTTGCTGTTTCAAAATACTACCTGGCTTTTCATCAGAGATTGTTCATAAAATGTGCTTATGTCAACTCAAACTCAGTTTGTGCATGATTATTTCATTGTAACTATAATTTTAACCTCTCTTAAATGCTGTATCCTAAACTATGTTTACTTAAGGTAAATAGTAGGCTATATGCCCAAATACAGAGTACTTAAGATTTAAAAAAAAAAAAACGCAATACGTACCGAACCGCAGACCTCAAACCGCAATACGTACCGAACCGCGACTTTTGTGAACCGTGCCACCCCTACTGTTTATGTATTTTTTTTATCTGGTTCTAATTATGTTTTTATTGATGACTTTGTAAAAATAAAATATTTTCTTAACTTTTATTCTCCTGGTTTGTTTCCCTGATTTCCGTGTCACTAGTTGCCCATAGAACCTGTGGTGGCATTTATAGCCACTGGTATAAATTGGGTCTCTTTACAAACTTACCCCATCCTTGTGGGTTTTGGAGCAAAAGCCAGCAACACAACGCGAAGGCATAATACTTAACTATATATATATATATATATATATATATATATATATATATATATATATATATATAATACTAATAATGACAAACTGAACACCTGTCACATCAACAACAAACTGGTAAGTTAGGAGGAAGGTTCTTTCGCTGACGTCATATAGCTCCTCCTCCTCTTTCGTCTCCTGGGTGCTGCAGCCCCGTCAAATTTGCCCAAATAGCCGCGTTTTTTATCATAACTTGTAAAATAGGCGCCTTCGTGAATTAATATATGGATCATCAGGAATTACTTTTTATGTTATAAAACATCGCCAAAGATGTCAAAAACGTGTCATCAGCCCTTTAAATAAAACCTTCTTAACTGGTGTTAGCTGTAAAGGTGTCACCATTTCACCATTCCAAAACTAACACACTTTATAAATACTGCACTAGAGACGGGGTACAAACATGCTAGCATCAGAGATAACAGTATTTACCAATGTAGCACTCAGACTCGTCATTTTCTCCTCCCATCGCCACCGTGCTGTCCTCCATCAACGCCATCACTCTCTTGAAATGGCGCTGGTTGATGATGCGTCCATAGTCAGGGCAGGTTTTGGGATCTTCTGTGTAGAATTCCTTAAAAAGAACAGCAGCATGAAAATCATAAAGTGCTCAGCTTCAATGCATGTTCACAACTTGCTCAACTGGGCTTTAATACGTCCCAAAACCTCTTCACCTTGTCCACGCAGAGCCTGTCTTGGTGTGGACCTCACACCATCCCGACACTCTCTCAACACATGTACAGTATGTCTCGTGAAACTTAAGCTAAGGTCTCACATAGCTGGACTCGCTTCATGGTAGACACCGGTATACGATTTTGAGTCTTCTGGGGGTCAACCAGCACGCATTCCCGGCCCTTCCATTGGAATATGTGAGAGCCAGGGAGCTACCTTGACAACCAAGATGGTGTGGCTTCCACCCCTGGAAAGTTTTGTTGTGTTGAACATTGCTGTGGGTTAAGCGCTGGATGAATTCATTTATCTGTCGCAACCATGAAGGTATCCGTGAGCATCCTTGAGGCATACGTGAGGCTTACAAGGACTACTGTAGCATTCCGTCGCAACCATCTGGCTCAAAATGCTCACAGAGCAACAATCTGCAGAAAATGAAAAGTTTACCTGGGGGCGTGGCTTATTTCACCTTGCTGTGGCTATGCAGTACTGCAGCCGTGAAAATCGTACACACTGCTGTCACACACTGCTGGTTTTACCAGCGTCTTCTGTCATGGCTACGTAACTTCATTTGCATATTTACTCCACCCAAATTTATGTGAAGGACAGGCTTGTAGTACTCGAGGCCAGGACTCAGACTTGAGTCCGAATCGTGCCCTGAATTTGCATGGTAAATGAGAGAGGAGATGCAATTCTAGTGAAAAGTCTGAAAACTCGTTAAGGTGACCTAATTAGCAGTTTGTTAGCAAAAATTGACAATACAGTGACCAAGGGTTGTTCAGAAAGTCTAATTCTTTCAAATAAAACAATCAGAACTGAAATCCATTGAGAACTGAAGGAGGGAGGAGATACGATTTAACTGAAAATAAAAAAAGCTGTAAACAAATTGTTTACAACAGGAAAATCAATAAACAAACAATCAAGTTTTGTTCCCTGATAGAAGACTGACCTAAAACATCGGAACTGAAATCAGATGAGAACTGAGAGAGGAGATACAATTCTAGTGAGAGGCCTGGAAAATTTGTTAATTTGGCCTAATTAGTAACTTGTTAGCGAAAAATCTGACAAAACAACGACTAAGTTTTGTGCAGAGTGATGAGTTTTTTCAAACAAAACAATCGGAACAGAAATCCGTGGGGAGCTGATTTAGGAGGAGATACGATTTAAGTGAATTGTGGACGACGGACGGACAATGGACGCCACGCCATGGCAACAGCTCATGGCCTTATCGTCAGATGAGCTAACAAACAAAACAAAACTTTCCAAAACTACTGAAGATACAGCTATGGTCATCGTAGAACGTAGAACGTTTAGATCTGAATTAGTCATAAACATACCTTCACGTTCTTCTTGATCTCTTCTATTACTCTGTCCTGGATGCTCGGGTCACAGAGGATGTAATCTGGTGCGATGCATGTTTGGCCACAATTTGTGTACTTTCCCCAAGCAATACGGCTGCACAATTGTAAAATATAAAAATATCATGCCATACTAATCATAGAGTACCTTTAAGTTCCTACAAATGTTTGATTTGATCGAAAAACCTGGGTTGATCAGACTCACCGGCAGGTGACGCTAAGATCGCACTTCTTATCGATGTAGCAGGGGCTCTTTCCTCCCAGCTCCAGAGTAACAGGAGTTAGGTGTTTAGCGGCTGCCTCCATGATCACTTTCCCAACCAGGGAGTTACCGGTGTAGAAGATGTGATCAAATCTCTGCTTCAGCAGCTCCTGAGTCTCTGCGACTCCACCAGTAACTACTGGGAACATCTCCTGGAATAACCACATGAGTTTATTTCACTTACAGAAACAGGCGACTGTGTGAAAATCTGAATAAACGAATACGAATAGCATTAAACATGTCTGAAACAACACACTTGGGGATGTGTTATAGGAAAATAATCAATGATGATGTCATGTATCACAGGCTGATGTGACCTGGAGCGCCGATGCCATCCTGAAGATGATTATTTTCTCATATCAGCATGACATGAAGTGGTTTATTCCTCTTATACCACAAGAGTTTACCTACAAATACCACGGTGTAAAATCCCCCAGAATCCAGAGATGGTTTTGTCTGAATATTTCACACTATGACTCCTGATTCTTGCAAGAATTTAAAAAGTTATTTCTAGATTCCTGGGGTTTTGGTATAGTGTACAACATGTTTTTTAACCATTTACAATTATGTTAAGTCCTCTAGACCGTCAGCGAGACAAGATATTTAACAATTATTCTGTGAAATCGAGTCGTACATGAGCTGATAGCTGACGAGGTGCGTAGCACCGAGATTGAGTGGAATAACTGTTTTATTCTATCCACATTCACTGGATTTTGAGAAATGGAGCATTTTTATTTTTATTTTTTTGCAAATTCGATAAATAAAAACTTTATACAAAACGTCCGACAAAATAATTTCCGCTTAGAATGTAAACAAACCGGCCAAATGACAAGAGCAATTTGTGAAAAATGCGATAATAATAATAATTCTTGAAGAATTAAAAATTAAAAAAGATACGTTCTTACCATCAAATACTTTTATTCCATATTTTGTTACTTTTGTTTTTGTATTTTTTTAGGTTTTGTTTTCGAGTAGAGTTTTTATTTCGTCCTCGGTTGGTTCAGCAACACACTCCGCCATTTTGTTTTTCTCTACTCATGGTACAGTATATGAGCTGATAGCCTAGTAGTAGAGTAGCCAATCAGAGCATGCAATTGCTCATATCCAGTGAATGTGGATAGAATAATTCCTGTTATCGCTTACATTATAGCAGCTATAAAGAGAAGTTCCCTCACTAGACTATTTTTTTTTCCTCTCTTGAAGTTAATAAGACAAAAAACACGTGACATGTGAGCTGGTCGGCTCTCAAAACCTGGTCTTGTTTCTCATTTTTCAAATGTTTCATTTTTGAATGTAGTATAACATAACTGGACGTCTGTCAGAATGAACGCCGATGAGAAATTGTACATTCTCCAAAAATGACCGCCATGATATCAAAATAAAAATAAAAGAAACAAGCAAACAAACCAAGAAAGAAAAAACCTTAAAGGAGAACTGAAGTCATTTTTAAACTTGCTTTATTTCTTAATTAACATGTTAGTCAGTTACGTTTTGGGTTTTAGTAACCTTATATTGTGGCTCATATTGGCACCTAATTGCAATTAAATATTATACTTATTGGCCTATTCGTTTTTTAGCCGTGTTGAGTTTAGTTCGTTTGGTCCATGGCAGGCGTCGCTTATCCGCGCGATCTTCACGAGACTTGTGCGAGACTTCGAAACGTGAAGTGTCAGCCAGGCGTCAGCACCACCATTTTGAAAACTGTTTTCCAAACGAAATATTGCACAAAAACGAGTTTAAATGACGATTACTGCCTACTTTTTCCAAACTTTCCTGATCACTATGAAAACAAACAAAACTTCCGGCTTGATTACATCAGCATTCGAAAGAGGGCGCGCGCGTCTTTTGACAACGTTGGCAGATGTTGGTCACTCTGATTTCCACTGTACGTTTTACTTCCGTCCTACGATGTCTCGCACAGGTCTCAACGAATCTCGTTTACAGCTGTTGCTTTAAGATATGGACTGATATATTACACAGCATATTTCAAACACTCATAACTTGCTATAGCAGCGACAAAATAGAGATTAAAAATGCATTCCGACATTTAATAAAATGAGATAAATAGAATTTTGATGAAAAAAAATTTGCCTTCAGTTCTCCTTTAACCCTTGATCTGAGAGCAAAACCCTTGATCTGATTTCCTCTCAAATCTACAGTCCAAAAAGATGCATGTTCATGAAAGGGTGGAGTTTTTCTTCATGATCAGTGATCAGTGATTTCGTACCTTGTCCAGGTACAATGGCAGAAGATCCCCCATCACTTTGGAAGTGTGAGCACAGATTTCTGACGGCTTAATAACAACGGCATTACCTAAAAAAACAAACCAAACACAAGTTTATTTTTTGAATTATTTTCATATTGATTATTGAACACAACTTATAAACCCTGGTATAAAATCTTTAAGTCCTTCATGCAATAAAAACAAGAATAGCAAAAAGAAAAAAAAGAAGACCATTTAAGAACACCACTTACAGCGGTGAAGATGCAGTACTTTGCTGAATCACTGATTGAATACACTGATTATGGGAATTACGACTTGTATAATCCATCAAACACACACTAATTTACAACACAAACGCTCCTAAAGTTATTCTTCCCTAAAGCGCTTTTATGGTCATAAATAATGCATGAAATGTCCAAACACTGAAAGATCATTCCAAAGTTCAGATGGAAATCAATCTAAAACTCTGGTGTATAATCGTTGTGAACCTTGTATGCAGAAAGATCACTGCATCAACTTTTAACCTGAATGATAACAGGAGGGAGGGAAGCTGAAGTGATCTCTGATCTCTGAGCAAACACAGCATTCAGGGAAAGTGGGGTAGAGTTCAGACAAATTCCTGCTCACAATCTCACTGCAGTAGTGCCGCGAGAAAAATCTTCCACTGTGCTGCTTTTTCACCAAAAATTACTTGTAACACAACAGCATTTGCTAAAGGTAGATAAATGATACATACATACATAACTGAGCCAACAGGGGGCACTGCTGTAGACACATAAAATAATAATTGCACCTTAGATTAGCCCCTCCTAGAACTGCCACCTTATTGTGGTGGAGGGGTTTGTGTGCTTGAATGATCCTAGGAGCTATGTTGTTGGGGGCATTACGCCCCTGTTAGGGTCTCCCAAGGCAGACAGGTCCTAGGTGACAGGCCAGACCAAGAGCAGTTCACCAAAACCCTTATGAATAAAAAAAAATCAAAGACCGTAACGTCGCCCGGTATGGCGCAGTCCGGGCCCCACCCTGGAGCCAGGCCCGGGGTTGGGGCTCGTATGTGAGCGCTTGGTGGCCGGGCCTTTGCCCACGGGGCCCAGCCGGGCTCAGCCCGAAGCGGTGACGTGGGCCCGACCTCCTGTGGATTCACCACCCACAGAGGTAGCCGTAGGGGGCTGGTGCAGTGTGGATTAGACGGCAGTTGAAGGCAGGGGCCTCGACGACCTGATTCCCGAACACAGCGGCTAGCTGTTGGGACATGGAATGTCACTTCGCTGGGGGGGAAAGAACCTGAGCTTGTGTGGGAGGTTGAGAGGTACCGGCTAGAGATAGTCGGGCTCACCTCCACGCACAGCTTGGGCTCCGGAACCCAGCTCCTTGAGAGGGGCTGGACTCTCCACTTCTCTGGAGTCGCCCATGGTGAGCGGCGGCGGGCTGGTGTGGGCTTGCTTATAGCTCCCCAGCTCAGCCGCCATGTGTTGGAGTTTACCCCAGTGAACGAGAGGGTCGCCTCTCTGCGCCTTCGGGTCGGGGAGAGGGCTCTTGCTGTTGTTTGTGCCTACGGCCCGAATAGCAGTATAGAGTATCCGGCCTTCTTGGAGTCCCTGGGAAAGGTACTGAGAGGTGCTTAGACTGGGGACTCCATTGTTCTACTGGGGGACTTCAACGCTCACGTGGGCGACGACAGTGACACCTGGAGGGGCGTGATTAGGAGGAACTGCCTCCCCGATCTGAACCCGAGTGGTGTTTTGTTATTGGACTTCTGTGCTAGTCACGGTTTGTCCATAACGAACACCATGTTCGAGCATAGGGGTGTCCATAAGTGCACGTGGCACCAGGACACCTTAGGTCGGAGGTCAGTGATCGGCTTTGGTGTCGTTTCATCTGATCTCCGGCCCTACGTCTTGGACACTCGGGTGAAGAGAGGGGCTGAGCTGTCAACTGATCACCACCTGGTGGTGAGTTGGATCCGCTGGCAGGGGAGGAAGCTGGACAGACCTGGCAGGCCCAAACGTATGGTGAGGGTCTGCTGGGAACGTCTGGCTGAGCACTCTTTCGGGGAGGTCTTTAAATCCCACCTCTGGGAGAGCTTCTCCCAGCTTCCGAGGGAGGCGGGGGACATTGAGTCTAAATGGACCATGTTCTCTACCTCCATTGGAGATGCAGCTGTTCAGAGCTGTGGCCGCAAGGTCTCCGGTGCCTGTCGTGGCGGGAATCCCCGAACCTGGTGGTGGACACCGGAAGTAAGGGATGCTGTCAAGCTGAAGGAGTCCTATCGGGCCATGTTGGCCTCTGGGACTCCGGAGGCAGCTGACGGGTATCGGCAGGCCAGGCATGCCGCAGCTCGGGCAGTTGCAGAGGCAAAAACTCGGAACTGGGAGGAGTTTGGTGAGGCCATGGAGGAGGACTATCGGTCGGCCTCAAAGAAATTCTGGTAAACCGTCCAGCACCTCAGGAGGGGGAAGCAGTACTCTACCAACACTGTTTACAGTGCGGGTAGGGAGCTGTTGACCTCGACTGGGGACATTGTCGGGTGGTGGAAGGAATACTTCGAGGACTCTGGAGTCGCCCATGGTGAGCGGCGGCGGGCTGGTGTGGGCTTGCTTATAGCTCCCCAGCTCAGCCGCCATGTGTTGGAGTTTACCCCAGTGAACGAGAGGGTCGCCTCTCTGCGCCTTCGGGTCGGGGAGAGGGCTCTTGCTGTTGTTTGTGCCTACGGCCCGAATAGCAGTATAGAGTATCCGGCCTTCTTGGAGTCCCTGGGAAAGGTACTGAGAGGTGCTTAGACTGGGGACTCCATTGTTCTACTGGGGGACTTCAACGCTCACGTGGGCGACGACAGTGACACCTGGAGGGGCGTGATTAGGAGGAACTGCCTCCCCGATCTGAACCCGAGTGGTGTTTTGTTATTGGACTTCTGTGCTAGTCACGGTTTGTCCATAACGAACACCATGTTCGAGCATAGGGGTGTCCATAAGTGCACGTGGCACCAGGACACCTTAGGTCGGAGGTCAGTGATCGGCTTTGGTGTCGTTTCATCTGATCTCCGGCCCTACGTCTTGGACACTCGGGTGAAGAGAGGGGCTGAGCTGTCAACTGATCACCACCTGGTGGTGAGTTGGATCCGCTGGCAGGGGAGGAAGCTGGACAGACCTGGCAGGCCCAAACGTATGGTGAGGGTCTGCTGGGAACGTCTGGCTGAGCACTCTTTCGGGGAGGTCTTTAAATCCCACCTCTGGGAGAGCTTCTCCCAGCTTCCGAGGGAGGCGGGGGACATTGAGTCTAAATGGACCATGTTCTCTACCTCCATTGGAGATGCAGCTGTTCAGAGCTGTGGCCGCAAGGTCTCCGGTGCCTGTCGTGGCGGGAATCCCCGAACCTGGTGGTGGACACCGGAAGTAAGGGATGCTGTCAAGCTGAAGGAGTCCTATCGGGCCATGTTGGCCTCTGGGACTCCGGAGGCAGCTGACGGGTATCGGCAGGCCAGGCATGCCGCAGCTCGGGCAGTTGCAGAGGCAAAAACTCGGAACTGGGAGGAGTTTGGTGAGGCCATGGAGGAGGACTATCGGTCGGCCTCAAAGAAATTCTGGTAAACCGTCCAGCACCTCAGGAGGGGGAAGCAGTACTCTACCAACACTGTTTACAGTGCGGGTAGGGAGCTGTTGACCTCGACTGGGGACATTGTCGGGTGGTGGAAGGAATACTTCGAGGATCTCCTCAATCCCACCGTCACATCTTCCATTGAGGAAGCAGAGGTTGATGACTCAGAAGTGGACTTGTCCATTACCCAAGCCGAAGTCACTGAGGTGGTTTTCAAGCTCCTCGGTGGCAAGGCACCGGGGGTGGATGAGATCCACCCCAAGTATCTCAAGTCTCTGGATGTTGTGGGGCTGCCCTGGCTGACACACCTCTGCAGCATCGCGTGGCGGTTGGGGACAGTGCCTCTGGAGCAGCAGACTGGGGTGGTGGTCCCTCTTTTTAAGAAAAGGGACCAGAGAGTGTGCTCCAATTATAGGGGAATCACACTTCTCAGCCTTCCCGGGAAGGTTTACTCCAGGGTACTGGAGAGGAGAATTCGGCCAATAGTCGAACCTCGGATCCAGGAGGAACAATGCGGTTTTCGTCCTGGTCGTGGAACAGTGGACCAGCTCTATACCCTTCATAGGGTGCTCGAGGGTTCATGGGAGTATGCCCAACCAGTCCACATGTGCTTTGTGGATCTGGAGAAGGCATTCGACCATGTCCCTCATGGTATTCTGTGGGGGGTGCTTCGGGAGTATCGGGTTCGGGGCTCTTTGCTAAGGGCTGTCCGGTCCCTGTACGAACAGAGTAGGAGTCTGGTTCGCATTGCCGACAGTAAGTCAGACCTGTTCCCAGTGCATGTTGGACTCCGGCAGGGCTGCCCTTTGTCACCGGTTCTGTTCATAATTTTTATGGACAGAATTTCTAGGCGCAGCCAGGGGCCAGAAGGAATCCTGTTTGGGAACCACAGGATTTCATCTCTGCTTTTTGCGGATGATGTTGTCCTGTTGGCTTCTTCAAACCAGGATGTTCAGCATGCACTGGGTCAGTTTGCAGTTGAGTGTGAAGCGGCTGGGATGAGAATCAGCACCTCCAAGTCCGAGGCCATGGTTCTCAACCGGAAAATGGTGGCTTGCCCTCTCCAGGTTGGTGGAGAAGTCCTGCCTCAAGTGGAGGAGTTTAAGTATCTCGGGATCTTGTTCACGAGTGAGGGAAGGATAGAGCGTGAGATTGACAAGCGGATCAGTGCAGCCTCCGCAGTGATGTGGTCACTTTACCGGTCCGTCGTGGTGAAGAAGGAGCTGAGCCAAAAGGCGAAGCTCTCGATTTACCGGTCGATCTATGTTCCGACTCTCACCTATGGTCATGAGCTTTGGGTAATGACCGAAAGAACAAGATCGCGAATACAAGCGGCCGAAATGAGTTTCCTCCGCAGGGTGGCTGGGCGCTCCCTTAGAGATAGGGTGAGAAGCACAGTCACTCGGGAGGAGCTCGGAGTAGAGCCGCTGCTCCTCCACATTGAGAGGAATCAGCTGAGGTGGCTCGGGCATCTCTTTCGGATGCCTCCTGGACGCCTCCCTGGGGTGGTGTTCCAGGTATGTCCCGCCGGGAGGAGGGCCCGGGGAAGACCCAGGACACGCTGGAGGGACTATGTCTCTCGGCTGGCCTGGGAACGCCTCGGTGTTCTTCCTGAGGAGCTGGCCGAGGTGTCTGGGGAAAGGGAAGTTTGGGCTTCCATACTCAGACTGCTGCCTCCGCGACCCGGCCCTGGATAAAGCGGATGAAGACGAGACAAGACGAGACCTTAGATTAGATTAGATTCGATTAGATAAAACTTTATTGATCCCTTTGGGCGGGTTCCCTCAGGGAAATTAAGATTCCAGCAGCATCATTACAGATAAACAGAGAAAAGAAATAGAGAAAACTTCTAGATAAATTAAAATAAATTAAGTGTTTACATAAAATATATAAAAAGAATAAGATATGGGGAAGAGAGGAAGGAGGGGGAAGGGAAAAAAAAGGTGGGGAGAAGGGGGGGTGGCGGTAGGAGAGATATTGCACTTTATATTGCACATTGTCCGGTATTGCTTATTGTTAGGCTAGGCTACTGCTCCTTCCCATCCTCTGTCCTCCTGCTACCCCTCCTCCCCCCACAAAGAGGAATTGTACAGTTTGATGGTGTGAGGGACAAAGGAGTTTTTGAGTCTGTTTGTCCTGCACTTGGGAAGAAGCATTCTGTCACTGAACAGGCTCCTCTGGTTGCTGATGACGGTGTGCAGAGGGTGACTGGCATCGTCCATGATGTTCAATAGTTTGTCCATAGACCTCTTCTCTGACACTGTCACCAGAGAGTCCAACTTCATGCCGACCACAGAGCCGGCCCACCTGATCAGTTTGTCCAGCCTGGATGTGTCCTTCTTGGTTGTGCTGCCCCCCCCAGCACACCACAGTGTAAAACAGGACACTGGTGACCATAGACTGATAGAACATCCACATGAGTTTCCTGCAGATGTTAAAGGACCGCAGCCTCCTAAGGAAGTATAGCCTGCTCTGTCCCTTCCTGTATAAGTGATTGGTGTTGCAAGTCCAGTCCAGCTTGCTGTCCAGCCACAGCCTGAGGTACTTGTAGGAATCCACAGCCTCCACCTCGACTCCCTCGATCAGAACTGGTCGTGACCTTGGTCTGGACCTCCCAAAGTCAATGACCAGCTCCTTGGTCTTCGAGGTGTTGAGCTGCAGATGGTTCCTGTTGCACCACACAGCAAAGTCCCTCACCAGGCTCCTATACTCCTCCTCTCTGTCGTCACTGATACATCCAACGATGGCTGTGTCATCGGCAAACTTCTGAATGTGACACAGCTCCAAGTTGTAGCAGAAGTCCGTGGTGTACAGGGTGAAGAGAAGAGGGGCCAGCACCGTGCCCTGGGGTGCTCCGGTGCTGCTAATCACAGTGTCAGACGTGATGTCCTTCAGCCTGACGTACTGCGGCCTGTCAGTGTGGTAGCTGGAGATCTGGGTGACCAGGCAGGGGTCCACTCGCATCCTGTTCAGTTTGTCCTGAAGCAATAGGGGCTGGATGGTGTTGAAGGCACTCAAGAAGTCCAAGAAGAGGATCCTCACTGTGCCATTTCCCTTATCCAGATGAGAGTGGGCTCGGTGTAGTAGGTAGAGGATGGCATCTTCCACACCGACACCTGCCCGGTACACAAACTGCAGGCAGTCCTGGGCATGTTGTACCTGGGGTCTGAGGAGGCTGAGGAAGAGCCGCTCCAACGTCTTCATCAGATGTGAAGTGAGTGCCACCGGTCGGAAGTCGTTCAGCTCGGTGGGCCGATTCTTTTTGGGAACTGGAACGATACATGATGTCTTCCAGAGGGTGGGCACTCCCCAGCTGCAGGCTAAGGTTGAAGATGCGTTGGAGTGGTTCACCCAGTTCAGCAGCACAGGTCTTCAGTAGTTGGGGACACACCTTGTCCGGGCCTGCTGCTTTCCTGGGGTGAAGCTTCCTCAGTTGACCTCTGACCTGGTCTGCAGTAATGCATGGAGGAGTCTGTGTTGAGGTGGGGGAGGAGTGGGAGGAGGGGGCTGCTGTGATGACTGGGGGGAGGTGTGTTGAGGGAAGAAGGAGAGATGGCTGCAGTGAGTGAGAGGGTGGGGGGGACGTGGGCTGGTTGAACCAATTGAAAAAGTCATTCAACTCATTCGCCCTCTCCACTGTCCCCTCAACAACTCTGGTCTCTGTATTGTGGCCTGTGATAGTTTTCACACCTTCCCAGACCTCCCTCATGCTGTTCTCCTTCAGCTCCTGCTCCACCTTCCTCCTGTAGCTGTCCTTAGCTTCCCTTACACAGCGTTTTACCTCCTGCTGTGCTGCTTTTATCACCTCCCTATCCCTGCTCCTGAATTTTGTATTTTAAAAAATATGTCAGTAAAAAATGCATCACTGTTTTTTGCCATCATCATTCAACTGGATGTGAAATTAACATGTAGAACTTTTACAGCAAGTGATTTATTTCATCATGGAGAAAGTTATTTTTCTTTCGGTATCAAAAAATGACTTGAATTAAAGTAAATAGCAAAGGGCTGATAAACCAGGAAATGAGTGGCAGGTGTAATTAATAGACAGGTGATAGAGAGCGCTGTGGTTCTTGGGTGTTGTAGTTCTGAGAAGCCATATTAAAAGTTTGTTTGGAGCTGGCGCTCTCAACACCATTACTGACGAGAGTTTTTATTTCATCCTCGGTTGGTTCAGCAACACGCGCCGCCATTTTGTTTTTTCTACTCAGGGTATATGAGCTGATATCCTAGTAGTAAAGTAGTCAATCAGAGCACACGATTGCTCATATCCAGTGAATGTGGATAGAATATATATATCAGTGTTGTAGTTGAGTCACTTAACCTCGAGTCCGAGTCCAGTCTCGAGTCCCCAGTGTTCAAGTCCAAGTCATTAAAAAAATTTTTGAGTCGAGTCCGAGTCGAATCCACTACTGATCCGAGTCGAGTCCACTATTGATCTGAGTTGAGTCCGAGTCGAGTCCACTACTGATCTGAATCGAGTCCGAATTGAGTCCACTACTGATCCGAGTCAAGTCCACTATTGATTTGAGTCGAGCCCACTATTGATCTGAGTCAAGTCCAGGTTGAGTCCACTATTGATCTGAGTTGAGTCCACTATTGATCTGAGTCAAGTCCGAATTGAGTCCACTACTGATCCAAGTCAAGTCCACTATTGATCTGAGTCAAGTCCACTACTGATCTGAGTTGAGTCCAAGTTGAGTCGTTTTGCTAATGAGAAGCATGGAGGCGGGGAAGGGTAGAGGGTGGGGGCGGGCCATGGGGGGAGGGGGAGGGGCTTGACCAAGCTGCGGGCATGCTACCTGTGTGTGAACAGTAGCAATGGCAGGTCAAGCAACAGTCCAAGCTTTCGCTTTTGACCCGGAGTCCGACCCCGAAGCAGAAGCGCAAGCAGTTGAACAAACTGTAAATCACCGACTTCAGCAGGACGTATCAGAATGGTGAGTTTGAAATGTTATGTCTGGAAACGGGAATTATTGGGTTGGTTATGTTTTCCGTTATAAAGTTCGCGATCAAACCGAGTCTGTGTTTACACAAAGGTAGTGATTTAGGCTATATCCCGGTTTGCTTGACAAAATGTTCACATGCTGATATAAATAGCCACCATACTTCATCATATCCCTATCGTGCTGGATACAAGTAGTTTATGAACGTATAATACCCTAGGCTTGAACACGCACTCCATAACCAAAGAGGATAGAAGCAGCAACTACAGCAACATATCGCTTATCCAACAGAAGACATGCATTGCGGAGCAATAGTCAAACATAAGCTCATAAGTTACAGTCAATCTCCAGACTAAACTCAGTTTAACAGAGCATGCTGTATGCTTTTTGGTTTTGTAGCGCAGAGTACCTGGCTAAGGCAGCTGGGCCATAGAAGGTTCACGCTGCACGCTGCATGCTGCACGCTACACGCGTGTAAAGAAAGGTGGACAAACGTAGCATGACTTGCTCTGGGCCATAGAACGGCGTTCACGTTGCACGCTGCACGCTGCACACTTCACGCGTGAAGCGTGAAATGAACATGCACACTTTTTTCTAGGCGTGAAGATGGAAATTCCAGTCAATGCATGCGGTCACCGCCGCGCCAGCCAATCAGAACGGGTCTAGGGAGATAACTCTATGCTTTCAGGGGAAAACTTCAGAAAAAATATAATTGAATGGTATAATTGAAAAATAGTTCTTCATCGGGATTGTCAAGCAGATTATAGAATGTTCGGTGAAATTCACCACGGGTTTCTCTCAGAAGGAAGTGTTCTCGGCTCCAAATTCTGTTCCTTTTTCTCTTCCTCTGTCTCAGTAAAAGCAGAATGAGGCGATCGTCGTCATCCGAAGAGTCCATATTGTTGGTTACTCGGTCAAAGTAGAACAGACGCAACACGTGAACATCCAAGCATGAAGTTTAATGGCCCAGGGTCCGGTTCTTCACGTGAACGTGTAGCGTGTAGCGTGCAGCATGCAGCGTGAACCTTCTATGGCCCAGCAGCCTAACTGCAGGAAGCGGTTAGCTGCACAGCTAATGTAGCCATTGCAAGGCTAACGCACCGATTTTAAAACACGGCAAAACGACTTAACAGTTATACACTTACTTGTTCGGTGTTTGTTGCTGATGCGGCAGGGATGCTTGGTACGGACCCAGGCTTCAGTGACAGTTGATGTGCAAAACCTGCCCTGTACTGTCCCAAGTTGTGGAAACATTCATCAGGAAAATGCTTCCGACAAATATACACCGTCTTAGGTAGACTCGACGGCGTATTATTGGAGTAAATAAAATTAAGCCACTGCGTCTTCAGGGGCTCTCCCGTCGGCAGTAAAAACAGACTCCTTTCTGTGTTGTCACATCCATGTACAGCGCAATTTCCATGTTTCGCTCGCTTAGGTGGTGCCATGTTGTTGTGTCCTCTATGGTCTCCTCACTACAAAATTGAAATGACGTATCTATGGTGGCAACTTTTGAGCTGGGCAGGCAATCCATACAGTGGGTGGGAATCCAGAGGGGGGGCGTGGGGATCATCTCCCTTGCTGACGTAGTAAAGGGAAGAGCCTATCAACGTGCCATTTTGACGCGCCATTCTCAAATGTTGACAAAGGGTGGGCATAGTTTGGTTTACACATTATGACATTTCTAGCCACTGGGGTGACTTAAGAAGGTCAGAGGAACTCATTTTAACGTTAAAAAACCTCAGAAAGTGAAAATTTCATGCCACGGGACCTTTAAGATTGTATGAGAAAACATTACCTCAGTCCATGAAACTGAGTGATTTAACAACATGGCTACGATCAAGACATGTTATTACAATTTATTCGTGTTTTGTTGTTTGTTTATTTCCTGGACTTAGCTCGTTAGCTCGACTACATTTAGCTGATTACCTGATAAAGGTTTCGTCTCTATTCATCATGTCGATGAATGACAAAGAGAATTAGTGTCTGGGTCACTTCATATTTATATCCCAGTGAAACAGGAAGTTACACACATCTCTTAAGAGTTTCTCACCACTCAGGTGGACTTAAAAAATGCAAAAGTGCTTCAGGTGCATTTTGTTAAAGGGCCCATGGCATGGTGGTTTGTTGATGGTTTAAACGGGCTCGTGGAGGCTTCCGGATGTTATATCCGCAGCCTTTCTCGAAATGAACCCTCGGTACGTAGATATAGCCTCCTGGGAGAAAGCCCCATTTCAGCGCTTTTCCCAGTGCGTCGTTTTGCTAATGAGAAGCAGGAGGCGGGGAAGGGTAGAGGGTGGGGGCGTGCCATGGGGGGAGGGGGAGGGGCTGCCGTCTGCCTCCCAAGCCGGCCGAGAGCGCTCCTCGTCCGGCACGGCCAGGCAGGCGAATGCCCTGGTCCGTCCGCCCTGTCTAAAAAAATGGTACAACTCCAGCCCATGGTAAAACTGGGACTTTGTCATTTTTTCCCACCTGAGGCCCATGGTAAAACTGAGCAGTGGGACTTTGTCATTTTTTTCCGCATGAGGCCCATGGTAAAACTGCACTTCCAGGAGGGGCTGCCGTCTGCCTCCCAAGCCGGCCGAGAGCGCTCCTCATCGGGCACAGCCAGGCGGGCGAATGCCCTGGTCCGTCCGCCCTGTCTAAAAAAATGGTACAACTCGAGCCCATGTACCTGGCTAACTGCAGGAAGCGGTTAGCTGCACAGCTAATGTAGCCATTGCTAGGCTAACGCACTGATTTTAAAACACGGCAAAACGACCAGTTATACACTTACTTGTTCGGTGTTTGTTGCTGATGCGGCAGGGATGCTTGGCACAGACCCAGGCTTCAGTGACAGTTGATGTGCAAAACCTGCCCTACTGTCCCAAGTTGTGGAAACATTCCTCAGGAAAATGCTTCTGACAAACATACACCGTCTTAGGTAGACTCGACGGCGTATTATTGGAGTAAATAAAATTAAGCCACTGCGTCTTCAGGGGCTCTCCCTTCGGCAGTAAAAACAGACTCCTTTCTGTGTTGTCACATCCATGTACAGCGCAATTTCCATGTTGTGTCTTCTATGGGCTCCTCACTACAAAATGTAGTCATGTGTTCTGCGCATGCGCAGTAGGCTTCGCGCATGCGCAGTAGGCTTGGTAGGACAAACAGCAACTTTTGAGTTGGGCGGGCAATCCATACAGTGGGTGGGAATCCAGAGGGGGGGCGTGGGGATCATCTCCCTTGCTGACGTAGGCAAGGGAAGAGTTTATCAACGCGCCATTTTGACGCGCCATTCTCAAATGTTGGGCATAGTTTGGTTTATACATTATGAAATTTCTAGCCACTGGGGTGACTTAAGAAGGTCAGAGGAACTCATTTTAACGTTAAAAAAACCTCAGAAAGTGAAAATTTCATGCCATGGGACCTTTAACAAGAATTTCTAGTAGCACTAATACTTGTACATGTAACATAGTAATGCATCACTAATAATGTTTTTCTTATCGAATTTACCCGCCTAATTATTTTCCAATAAGCGCTCTCTCTCTCTCTCTCTCTCTCTCTCTCTCTCTCTCTCTGTGTTATCTGTTACAGAAATGTTGACACAGTGAGATGGTTTGTATTTGCGAAAGGTTGCTACTTAAAAACAGTAGTGTAATGGAGATGGCATAATTAAAAAAAACCCCATAACAACACAGTGTTAGGTGGATTAATACTACTGTATGTGTAAATGTTTTTCAAAGCTCAAAGTATTTAGGAAACATATCCCATAGGCTCATATTAGATTAAAATGCCTACATGACTGTACATGAAGAGACATAGCGTCTGTTGTTCTGTTCTCTTTATAGCCTTGAGGGCTTGGCGTTCTTTTGACACGGACACAAAAGGCCATTTTGTAAGCTATGCACTCTGACTGGTCCTTTTAAACATCACTCTGATTATTTCTCACTGGAGAAGGCAAAGCTGCAGTGTGTATACTGTGTAATGGAATAAAATGGATATGTGGACAGGTATATTTTCAGATGAAAATAGTCACAAAGGGCACCTGCGGCGATGGCTCCGATCAGTGGTTGGATGGTGATGGTCCAGGGGTAGTTCCAGGCCCCAATAATGAGCACCACTCCCAGGGGCTCGGGCTGAATGTACACCTCATCTGAAATGGTCAGTAGGTTTTTAGCCACCGGCCGTGGAGCCGCCCATTCAGTCAGCTTGCTTATAGCCATGCTGATCTCTCCTTCTAGACCCAGTGTCTCATACAGCGGGATGCCGAACTCACTCTGTCGGCAGAAACAGCCATGATGAATATCAGACCATTTTCACATAAATTACATGATGAGCAGTATTCATTAAGCTAAATTATTATACATACAGGACACTTTTTCGATGGAATAAAAACATGTTCTATTCCCTTCTAGCAGGTTTCATTCATTTGGTTCGATAGCATGCAATATTGTCAGCATATCGCTAATCCTACATGTATTACATCACTCTACTCAAAGGAGAATGAGCGTTGAATATGGTTTACGATATTGCATGGCTGTCAAGACAACATGACGTCAAACATCGGAGATGTAAAACTTCCACGCTAGCAAGCGAGCGACTGTGATAATTTGTAAACAAACATGGCCACCAGATTTGCTTCATTAAATATGGAAGATTTTGAGAGAATTTTGAAAGAGAAAGACACGTTGAACACCCAAAAGGAATGTGTATGAATAATAATAATAATAATAATAATATTGGCTGGCTTTCTTTCGTGGTATATCACATACATTCCATTCAGCTACTCGTCTTCGACTCGTTCAGTATCATGCTAGCTGAATGGAATATATCTGATATACCACGAAAAAAAATCCAGCCAATATTATTTAGATATGTCACTCAGATCCGTGAGGTATTTCATATAAAAAATGCGAGTTTTTCAACACGAGAAGATAAACTTCATATCTTCAAGCCAACGTGTGATTTTCTTTTTATTACAGCGATACATTCACAAACAAAAAGTCCCCAAATTTATTGAAAAAATTCATCAATTTAATCACGAGTGATATATAGAGACTTATGTCACGGTTTTGGTTCTCCGTGTCCTGGATGGAGCTCGGATGAAAAATACGAGTGGTGTATTTCCCAGTAAAACACTCGCGTCCATATAATATAATATAATACTAAGTCACATGTTCAACAGGAAGTTGCACCATCTGAATTTCCTGAAGATCATGCATAGGCAAAAAGGAAGTTCTTTTGTTCTTTTTTTAATTTCAGTCATACTGACTGACAAGTTCGCTTTGAAAATACAACCTGGTTTAATTAAGTCAAACTTAATTTTATAGAATGGATGTAAATTATTTATTTAGAAAAAAAACAATATTATACGTCAACAGAATCAATAGAATGTCCTTACTATTTTCATGTCATGTCATTAGCGTTGATGTTAACTAACACCATTCTTAAAATTCTGTTTTTGCTGATTCTAAAGAATTCCTAAAGAAACCTGGTTAAATAAAAAAAAAAACAGATTGTTGCTTGAGATGGTGTAACTCTTTTTTTTTTTAAGGGTTAAACACATCTTTTCTTAAATTCAGTGTTGCAAAATGGTTAACTTTGTAAAAGTTTCATTGTTTTGTAGAAGTTTAATTCTTAGGAGCTACGAGGGCTAAACAGCAGCAACGCAATCATGGAATTGCTTTGTAAACACCAGTAGTGAGGCACCTTGTGGAGGTCCTTCTTGAGAGCATCTGCGATTTCCTTGTGTCTCTCCACAAAAAGGCGCTGGAGGTTCTTCAGCTGGATGATGCGGTACTCGAGGGGTTTGGTGCGGCCCGTACGAAAGGCCTTCCTGGCACGCTCCACGGCCTCCTTCTGTTTCGACATCCTGTGAAAAGGGAAGGGAAGGGCGTTTTTTTATTTCACTATGACTCCATGAGAGAAAGCCAGCTGAGGAGGAATTCCTAAAATCCATTAAAACTCATAAGAGACATCAGCAGATCCAGATGTATATTCATCTTTTGTAGCGACATACCAATTCATAGTAATTAGTGAATAATAAGCCTGAAAATAGACGAGGTGAGATGACAATATAATATCAATATTGTGCTAAATTATCTCACAAGCTGAGATTCTGTTTTCAGTAAAATTGTACATTCCAGGACACAATGTACAGCTTGGGCTTCAAAACAACCCATGCACACACTCCTTAAGTTAAATATGTCCACTTTTCAAATTTGTATATTTTAGATTCTTCTTATTTTTCAGGGTGGCATGGTGGTATAATGGTTAGCACTGTCACCTCACAGTAAAGGCCAATTTATGCTGACAACCCAGTCCTCGCAGACGGTGTCGCAGATAGTGTCTGCGTAGCCCCCCCACCTTCGCAGACGCTCTGTGCGCACCTCCCAAAAACTATCTGCGAAAGCCTTGTCGCAAGAGCATGCAGAGGCCTTAAGAAGGTTCTAGGTTTGAGCCCAGTGGCCGACGGGGGCTTTTCTGTGTGGAGATAATTTGCATAGTCTCCTCGTGTCTTTGTCGGTTTCTTCCCACAGTCCAAAGACATGCAGTTAAGTTAACTAGCTACTTTAAATTGTCCGTAGGTGTGAATGGTTGTTTCCCAAACCCAGAAATGTGAGGGTTGCAGCAGGAAGGGCATAAAACCATGCTCCAATTAATATGACATGTGGATCAACAAGGTCCACATGGACCCTGACCTGGCAAAAGTGCTGGACAAAGAAGATTCTTCTTATTTTTTATTCTATTTGTATATAACTACTTTTATTCTATTCACATTCACTAGATATGAACAATCGCACACTCTGATTGGCTACTCTACTACTAGGTTATCAGCTCATATACCGTGTCAAGAAAAACAAAATGGCGGAGCGTGTTGCTGAACCAACCAAGGACGAAATAAAAACTTTACTCGAAAACACCCTCCCCCCCCCCCCCCCCCCCCAAAAAAAAAAAAAAAAAATCCACAACGAAATATTTCATGGTAAGAACTTTTTTTTTCAAGAATTATTATTATTATTATTGCATTTTTCACAAATTGCTCCTGTCGTTTTACCGGTTTGTTTACATTCTAAGCGGAAATGATTTCGTCTGATGTTTTGTATAAGGTTTTTATTTATCGAATTTGCAAAAAAAACCCCGCAAAACCCCTCTGTTTCTCAAAATCCAGTGAATGTGGATAGAATAAAACAGTTATTCCACTCAATCTCGTCGTACATGGATTATAGACGACTTGGTTATAGCTATGCGCCTTGTCAGATATCAGCTCATGTACGACTCCATTTTGTGGAATAACTATTAATTGTGTGGGTTTTTTTAAATTCTTCGATCTTAACTGTTCAAGCACCAACCACCAAAGCAAATTCCTTGTATGTGTACGTTGTATGTGTATGTGTCTCAAGTTGTCCGTACAACTTGAGACACAGCAGAGTGGACAGCATCATCACTCATAGAACACGGTTCTTCAACAGCTTCTTCCCTGCCACAGTCAGACTGATCGCAAAACAAAACTACTGAATAAGTGTAACAATAACCCATTACTACATCACTTCACTTGTCATATGCAATATGTAATATATTATTGTCTGTGAAATAGGATTGTGTTATATACCCTCTGATAAATGTGCAATATTCTAACTGTGCAATATCCCCACATAACTCTCATCCCCCTCCCAAAATGTGCAATATTTCCATATAACTTTCCCCTCTTTTCATAATCCAGGAAAGGTAATCAGGACTAGTCTTTTATTTTATTACTGTTATTTAAGAAACCTTTATTCGTCACATGCACACTTTAAGCACAGTGAAATTCATCCTCTGCATTTAACCCATCTGAAGCAGTGAACACACACACATTCAGAGCAGTGGGCAGCCACACTACAGCGCCCAGGGAGCAGTCAGGGGTCAGGTACCTTGCTCAAGGGCACCTCCGCCCCACGTCAACCTAACTGCATGTCTTTGGATAGTGGGGGAAACCAGAGCACCCGGAGGAAACCCACGCAGACACGAGGAGAACATGCAAACTCCACACAGAAAGACCCTCGCCGGCCGCTGGGTTCGAACCCGGAACCTTCTTGCTGTGAGGCGACCGTGCTAACCACTACACCACCGTGCCGCCTAACATTTGCCCTCTCCTTTTGTTTAATACTTGTATTTTTTCAAATTGTGTACACATTACCACCTTTTTGTATAGTGCTTCATATTTTATATTTTTATTATAATGTTCTACTTCCTAATGGTTTTTTTTTTCTATAAATAGTGTTTTATTTCCTAAACTGTTGACTCTGAGAGAGCCCTGCACAAAAATTCCAATGTGTCTGAACTGTTGGTTTGCACAAATGGCAAATAAAATCTAATCTAATCTAATGTGATAACGCACTTGACAATAAACCCGATTCTGATTCTGAAGCGTTCCAGCTCTCCTTACTGAGGTACGAATCATTCTGAAGGCATGAATAAAACCCTAGTTGAGGGTGAAGAGCTTTCCTCCTCTCTCTCTCTCTCTCTCTCTCTCTCTCCTGCTGTATTCTTATTAACTCTCATGTGGAAAAGTCCAGCCAAAAATATCTGAAACAATCCACACACTTCACAGTGCTACAGCTACAGCTGTGTTCCTTCATCCTCATCCTCAACACACTCAATGGACGCAAGGCTCCGTTGCAAACAAACTGTGACGTTTGTTTAGATGAGTCGCACCATCTGCAGCTTTAAGTGGACACCAACAAGCGCGCACACACACGCACACACACACAGGCGCTAAAGAACATCACAGGATGCAGAAATAACCCGGAACACTGGTCACTCTTACTCAGCACTCTAATAACCACACACACACACACACACACACACCAGCTGAGCTCTGGGGTTTAGAAATGTTGATACTCAACACAACCTCTTCTCTTTTCAGCTCAGAAACCCGTCGTGTTGCTCGATCACGGAAACGCACCGGACCAGAAAGAAACCCAGTGGATATTAAACTGTTACCCTTCTGCTTCTGTCCTGTTCCTGTCCTCTCAGCTGACCTTCCCAGCTCTGACTCAGTCAAGCTTATCGGTGTTGCAGCAGCCAACCACCGAGCACGGGTACGCGACCAGTCGGTTAACGGCAGCACCAACGGAATAGGCGGGGCTAATTAGAAGAGGCGGGGACTAAGGCAGCATTCTGCTGGAGGCTGCAGTATATGTGTAACAAAGTATCAGCAGGGTAAAGATACGGAAATCTTAGACACTTTGTTTTTTGTTTTGTTTTAGATGCATGTTTCAACATTAAACAGTAAGCAGTAGGCCATAATAAATGAAACAAAGTCAATATTTGGAGTAAGACCAATTTTGCTTTGTTTTAAACCAGGGCTTTTCAAAGTGTGGGGCGCGCCTCCCCTAGGGGGCGCCAGAGTTCTTCGGGGGGGCGCAACGTGAGGAAAAATAAACCAGAACTAGACAGGGACACTCTAACGAGTGCAAACCCCGCCTTTTCCCTATTAAAATACATTGGGCGAAAATTTCGAAGTTCTGCCATGACCTTGACCTTTGACCTCCAAAATTTAATGGTTTCCTTCCTGGGTGATTGGCAACACGTACAAAATTTGGTCCAAATCGATCCATTGGTTCTTGAGATATCTTGCAGACACACAGACAGACAGACAGACAGACAGACAGACAGACAGATACACACACACACAGACTGACGCAGGTGAAAATAATAACCCCTCCGACTACTGTCGGCGGGGTTAATAACTTGCAGGGTTCCCGCGGGTCCTTAAAAAGTCTCACAAAGTCTAAAGCTAGCCGCACACTACGCCGATTTTCAGCGTACCGAGCCAACTGAAGTCGCGAGTCAGGCGTAAAGACTAGTTTTCGATGGTACCGACTCATCTCACAGCCGATTCGAAAAACTAATCGGGAGCCAGACTGATCGGCGAGAGTCGCTAGCAATAGCCAATCATATCTTTCGCATATAACACGTGATATTTCGTGATCATGTGACTTCTATCTTTTCGAAAAATGAACGGACTGACAAAAATGTCAAACTGAACCGTTGATCAATGGAGATCCGCACCCCGACATGCGGTGTGCGCGCGCACTCGGCGCATGCTCAGTTGCGTGAATGTGTCATGCACCGAAAATAAGAGATTTACAAGCCAGGAACGCCTCATGATGCAATACGCAAGAAAAGAAAGAAGATTTACTTCCATTTTACTTTGTATTTGAGTAAAGTGAATAAATAAATGGTCTGTGGAAAATACACTTAACCCTGGGAACTGCGTGCACAGGAGTTTATTTTGTGTTTACTCCCCCCGGCTGGCTACTTATTTGTCATGGCTGGCTAGTATGAGCCTTAGTGGAAAGCCCTGGGAATGCGGAAATGTCAAGTTCGATTTTAGATTTACGAACCCGAAAAAAATGTCGAAAAACCGGCATTAAAAAAATTTCACCCGCACAAACGGCACTCACCCGGCCGGTGGACCGGAAACAGAAAATTTTTTAATAATGGCCCAAGATATTAACCTCTGTTTTCTTTTAGTCGTGAGTTAGTCGGGGATATGTGCGTGCCCTGTCGGGAGTCGGCTCTGAAATGGGTCGGTTCGGTACCGCGTGGATCGGCGTAGTGTGCGGCTAGCTTTAGGGTGTTTTCACACTTGGTCCCTTTCAGCCATCTAACCGAACTCAGATCGATGACTCAGCATTTTTTGCGCATATGTGAACACTCCAACCGTACCCAGACCCCTTTAAAGTGAACCGAACTGAGACCACCTCAGGAGGTGGTCTCAGTACGGTTCGCAAAAAAATCAACGGTACGGTTCGCCTAATCTGCGCATTGTGAACAAAAAGCGCATCGGGTTCACTTCGCCTTTTTCACTGTAGTTTAACCTTCTTCGTTTGCTGTAGTTGGTCACGTGACTGTAGCAGGGAAACTCAACTTCCTTTTGGAACTTACCAGCTGTGTTTTGTGCTCATAGATAGCTGGAATAAATTTATTTTCCTTAATCCGCACTATTTTGATCAAAGAATACAGCAGGGCAAGCATGGCAGCAGACATTTTGATTCAAGAGAAAATTACCCAGAATTCCGTGCACTGGGGGTCTGAGGGCTCTAGAGGACCTGGTGTGAACAGAAAGAGGACTGAGGCCCCATCAAAGCTTAACTGGACCAGAAAGAGAACCCAGTCCTCTTTGTAATAAATTCACAGTGTGAACACAAAAAGAACTGAGTTCTTTTTCTGTTGGTCCACTTTTTGGTTCACCAGACTGAGTCTGGTTCCTTTAAACGGGACCAGGTGTGAAAACACCCTGAGTCTGGTTCCTTTAAAGGGGACCAGGTGTGAAAACACCCTTAAAGAGGACTGAGTCTGGTTCCTTTAAAGGGGACCAGGTGTGAAAACACCCTTAAAGAGGACTGAGTCTGGTTCCTTTAAAGGGGACCAGGTGTGAAAACACCCTTAAATACAACTTTCGGTTTTCAAGGCCTTAAAACGTCTTAAATTGTTTGGAATGACTGGAATTTTCGAAAGAGAGGTATTAAATTTAATATTGGACCGAATGAGTGAAATGTCTCCATCCAGTTTGGGGTATTTTTTTTTTAACCGTAATTTTAAAAGTGACCAGCGTACCTTTTGGGGGCAGCATTGGTTCTGTGCGTCTTCTATGCATTCTGTAAATCAAGAACTAACGTTAGGAGGCTACTGGAGGAAGTGTGGTGTGGTGTGGTTGTGGTGTGGTGTGGTTGTGGTGTGGTGCGGTGGTTGTGAAGAGTGAGCGATGCGCAGGTAGCTTACGTGGGTGCTAGAAAGCGTTGATAATTATGGGAAGATCTCTGTTTAATGACAAGTGGTTGGGGGATGACAAATACCCGTAATATACCTGTGCCTGCATGACCTACGCTAAAAGTGAAGTGCTCCCCCTAGTGACTAAATCTAAAACTACACTAAACCTACCTATAGGTGAAAATAAATGGCTCCTACACCCTGGCCCCTAATTGTGAGTGAATACTAAACCACAATTACCCAATTAAAACTAAGGAGCCATTTGGGCAGAGCTAATCTGAGTTCTTAAGACTAAATGTCTTCTTAGAGCGGCCAGGTCATCTAGTCATCTGGTCATCGTCCGTGGCACTTCGGGTCGTCTGCCATGGGTCCATCAAGAGGCATATTTTGGTGACTGGCCTTTCCAATTGACCTGTTCTTGTTCTTAACTGGACTGAATGCACATGACCCCTCTTGTCTGGATAGGTCTGTGTAATTCGTCCCATCTGCCAGGACCCTCTTGGGGCTAATGGGTCCATCATGACCATGATGTCCCCAATGGCAAAACTTCTTTTAGGCCTCATCCACTTCTGTCTCTCCTGGAGCAGTGGTAAGTATTCCCTCACCCAACGTTTCCAGAAAAGGTCAGAGAGGAACTGCACCTGTCGCCATCTTCTCTTCAGATACAGGTCATCCTTTTGAAACAGCTCTGGTGGAAGGACTGGCTTTGTCTTCAGGAGAAGAATGTGGTTTGGTGTGAGAGCTTCCAGGTCATTGACATCCTCAGAGGCCTTTGTGATTGGTCGACCGTTCAGAATTGCTTCAATTTCACATAAAACTGTGTGGAAGCCTTCATCATCCAGGGTTTGGAGTCTGAGAGTGGAAAACAGGACACGCTTCACAATGCCGGATCAACCGCTCCCAAACCCCACCATGGTGAGCGCCTGCTGGAGGGTTAAAAGACCATGTTAGACCATTTTGTAAAAGAGCATGCTGGATCTTGCTATGGTCTAAGTTTGAAACGGCTTCCCTTAACTCCCTCTCAGCTCCAATAAAGTTGGTGCCATTATCAGATATTAAATAAGATATTTGACCTCTTCGACACATGAAACGTTGGATGGCGTTAATGCATGCATCCATATCAAGAGCATAGGCTACCTCAAGGTGAACTACCCTACTTGCCAGACATGTAAACAAAACACCATAACGCTTCACTCTTCCTTGGCCTTTCTTCACTTCCACTGGTCCGAAATAATCAACGCCCACGTTGGTGAAGGCGGGCAGGTCTGGAACAACTCTTTCCTCTGGGAGGTCCGCCATCTTTTGCTGCCCCATCCTTCCCTGGAAGCGCCGGCACTCTGTGCATTCTAAGATGACTTTCCTGCAAGTAGAATTTGCATGGGTTATCCAGTATTTCTTCCTGAGAAAGGACAACATATGATTACAACCTGCATGGCCCAAACACTGATGGATGTGCTTCAGGATGAGTTTGGATACATTTTGGTCTTTTGTCAGAATAACAGGATGCTTCTCCACTTCGGGCATGGCCGACCTACTGAGCCTACCTCCAACTCTCAACAATCCATCCTGCAGCACTGGATCGAGCTTATGGAGATCACTGCTGCGCATAACAGGCCTTCCTTCCTGTAGTGCAGCAATTTCCTCTGCAAACTTCTCTTGCTGATAGAAGCGAATAATGGCATCTTCTGCCCTCTGCAGGTCGGCTGGTGTCAACGGCTGGCCAGAAACCTTTACTTTTTCCTTCTGCAGCTCAGGTTTAAAAAGCTTTCTCTTTTGTGACAATGTTAAAAGCATGTCTCTAAATTTGAGAATCCATGCAACAGATCTCTTTAATCTTTTAAAATCAGAAAAGTAGGTTAAAAACAATTGTGTCGCATTCAATGGTGTCTGCGAAACAAAAGCACTCACCAGCGGTTCCCTTTTCACTTCAGGGTCATCAACAGAGATCAGAGGCTGCTCCAGTATGGTAGCAGGCCACTCCTCCTCTCCCTTCAAGAGAAACAGGGGTCCTTTCAGCCACCTCTCACAGGCCAGAAACTCTTCAGCACTCAGCCCTCTGGACGCCTCATCTGCCGGATTCAGCTTAGTGCCAACGTATCTCCACTGTGCAACACAAGTCAGTTCTCTAATTACAGCTACCCTATTGGCTACAAATGTATGGAACCTTCTAGTCTCATTGGCAATGTATTTTAAAACAGTGGTGCTGTCTGTCCAGAACACTGATGGCTGCAAGTCAAGCTGCATTTCCTTTCTCAGCATCTTGTCTACATGGACAGCTAGGACAGCAGCAGTCAATTCAAGACGGGGAATGGTTGTTTGCTTTAAAGGGGCAACCCTAGCTTTTCCCAAGATAAAAGCAAGACTCACTTGATTCTCCTTATTCTCCATTCTGAGGTAGGAAGCAGTCCCATAGCCATACTCACTGGCATCTGAGAAGTGGTGTAGCTGCATGCGAGTAAGTTCCCCAAAGCTCTTGGGCTTCATGCACCGGTCCACTTTGAGCTCAGCAATATGATGCAGGTTTGCAAGCCAGTTGGACCACTGCTGAGAGAAGAGATGAGGTATTTGAGCATCCCAACCGATGTTCTGTCTGCACATCTCCTGCAGCATTCTTTTCACTGGCAGCATGAATGGTGTGAGAAAGCCTAAGGGGTCAAACACAGAAGACACAATAGACAATATGCCACGTCGTGTGTGTGGGCGCTCTTCTAAGGCCAACTTAAAGGTTAGGGCATCAGCGTCAATACACCAATGCAGACCAAGAGCAGTTTCAACAGCATTTGCATTTTGATCTAGATCGAGCTCCCTGGTGGTCTTTGATCTCTGAGCCTCTGGAATGCTGGCCAAGACTTCACTGCTATTGCTTGTCCACTTCAACAGGCGGAACCCTCCTTTGGCACATGCTGCGGTCAACTCGTTCACCATCTTTATGGCCTTCACCTCTGAGGACACAGACGTTAAACAGTCATCCATGTAAAAGTTATGGAGTATTGTGTTTAGAATGGATGGTTCAAAGTGGTCTTTGTAATCTTGCACAATTCTCCTCAATGCGTAATTTGCACAACTAGGTGATGATACTGCTCCAAAAAGGTGCACTTTCATCCTATACTGCATAGGGGCAAGTGTTAGGTCACCATCAGGATACCACAAAAAACGTAAAAAATCAGTGTGCTCTGGAGACACTCTCACCTGATGAAACATTGCTTGGATGTCTGCCATCAATGCTACACATTCCTGTCTGAACCTGGTGAGTACACCAAGCAAGGTGCTGGTGAGGAGGGGACCTTGCAGGAGCTGGGAATTCAGAGAGATTCCTTGAAAGACAGAGGCACAATCAAAGACAACCCTAAGTGTTTTCTTTTTAGGGTGGTATATCCCGTGATGGGGAATATACCAAACCTTCCCATTGGACCTATTCAGCTGTTGACGGGGGACAGGCTCAGCATAACCATTTGCAATAACTTCAGACATGAAATCTGTGTATTCTTGATGGTATTCTTTGTTTCTTTTCAGCTTTCTTTGAAGACCAAAGAGACGCTGCTCTGCAACACAATGATTGTCTGGAAGTGTAACATTTGCAGATTTAAAGGGCAAGTCAAAGCAGTAGTGACCCTCATCTTGATGGATTGATGACTCTACAATTTGCATAAACCTATGGTCTTCCCGGGACAAACATGAATCATCTGATGTTACTTCATTAAAATCCTGGTTGTATTGGGCAATTAACAGATCTTGTAGCTTGGCGACTGAGATCCTATTGGTAGTAACAGTAGAACAGCCATACATGCCCTTAACTTCACTACCTCTCAGCGGACCATTCACGACCCACCCCAGTAGGGTCCTAACTGCATATGGCCCTTCACCATGGCTATTGATTACTTCCCATGGCTCCATAAGTTTTGGTGCATTGGTACCTATGAGCAATTCCACCTCTGCCTCCAGACTGGGAATGTTAATGTCTTTGAGATATGGCCAATCCCTCAGATCCTGCTGAGTAAGAATGTTACTTTTGCTCATCTGCCTAATAATAATAATAATAATAATAATAATAATAATAATAATAATAATAATAATAAACACTACTAGTAATACTTGTTGTTAATGTTGTTATTATTATTATTATTATCAGTACAATTGTTATATCAATGTTCACTATTAAAAACAAATTATCTGTAATCCATGAATAATTGTTTGTATCACTACTACTACTACTACTACTACTAACTACTTTTATAATAATAATTTTAAATAATCTTATAACTCAATTTTATAGCATTTTAATAATCACAACTTATTAATTATTAGTATAATTAAGTAGTAGTTGATAATAATTACTACGTATTAATTATTAAATTACATTTTGATAATCACTGCTTATTAATTAAGTAGTAATTAATACTGAATTATAATAATTGCTACTCTATTAATTATTAATTAATATAGCTTATAAGTAGTGATTATTAAAATGTTATAAAATTGAGTTATTTTTTATTATTATTAAAAAACTAGTTAGTAGTAGTAGTAGTAGTAATACAAACAATTATTCATGGATTATAGATAATAATTAATGATTATTTTTGAATAATGAACATTGATATAACAATTGCACTGATGATAATTAGTTTACAGTTATTACAACACATTGATTAATATTGATAATAATGGTTATGAAAGGTGACAGTTGTTTTTCTGTGTTTAATGTAACGCTCTGATGATTGTATGACTGCATAAACAGGTATATGCTGTTACCTGCTATAATGCAGAAGATAGTCGAGAACTTCCTCAGCCAGCTGTATACTGTACGACACTCAGACTGATTTTGCTGTCGGACACAAAATCACACATCATCAAAGATAATGTTTGGGGATTGAAATAATGCCGGCTAAGGTTGTTCAGCTGGTTCTACTTGCCGTTTATTGTTTTCATTTTTGAAATGATTCATGGTGTTTTCTCCAGTAAACACCAGTCTTCTCCTTGCTGCTACAGTAGTTCTGCAGGCCCAGAACACACGACTTTGCTTCAGCTGTTTGCATGTCTAACAGTTGCCATTGATGCACCCTGTTGTTCACCAATTGTGTGCATTCTTCTTAAAGTTAGTAAAAAAAACTATTGCAGAAAACAGTTTTAAGTTGTCGTATTTATCATTTTCTTTGCCATGGTACAATCTTAATTTTTCCATTTAGAGGTCTTGAAAGTCTTTAAATTTGTACTTGAAAAATGTGCAGAAACCCTGATAAGTTACTATAGACCTCTTGCAGTCACGTGACCGAATCCCGGCTGGAATGTAAACAGCCGCCATCTTGTCAGTCAACAACACAGCTGAATATTGTTGCACTCGTATACAAAATGGATCAATTTCAACCGACGGACTACACGGCTCATTTTTCTAATGAACAGATAACTAGATATATGTCTAAAATAAACGACCTACAGATTAGTGACCCTTATCGATTACCGGACGTAGTTTTCACAACCGTGTCAGTGGATATTGAACTGCCAGAGGTGGAATACCCAGATGTGTACCTCATTAACTTTTCCTCGCTGTTCAGTGGTGAAGCACTGCGTGCTTATAAATCTCTGGACAGTTATCTTTACAGAAATTCAGAATTTGTCAGCCCCCCTCAGATGTGGCATCTTGTAAACAAGAAAATAACAATCCTCATTGGATGAGTAAGTCACTTAAGTATTGAGTACTAGTACTGATACCACATGGATATACTGGAATAAATACATGGCGAACCTGAGATGAAATGGTCACTGCACAGGCGCCAGTGATCGTTCTTTCCAGTCGGTACCCATGCCTTGTTGTTGTTGTTTGGATCGGCCCGGCTGATAGCAGCAATCCATTTTGCACGCCTGTCAGGGTCCCGTGGCAGCCTATGAAACTTTCTTCCCGATTTCTGACCTCTCCTGTTGTGGCATTTATATGCCATACAACTCTCCGGCATTGTGGCACGGTAATATTTGCAGATTTGGGCGAAAAACAACGAAAGTCAATGTCGGTAAATTGCGATGGCGGAAATATGGCGTTTGACTGACAAGATGGCGTCTGTTTACAATCTGGATCGGCTGTGACGTCACATGCAAGTGGACTATTGCGGACATTTAGCGAACTTCAGCTAGCCTTTGCCAGAGACAAAATGGATCGATTTTTAGTACCTAAAGCTACAGTGAGTGAGGAGACAGAGTCTGGGCCAAGCAAAAAAAGAAGGAAGTATGACCATGATTATTTAAAGTTTGGATTTTCATGGACTGGATCTGAAGATGCTCCACTGCCAGGGGCGCAGATAGGATTTTTGAACTGGGGGGGGGGGGGGGGGGGGGGACTGAGCTGTCAGCAAATGATTCCATTTTGTGTAAATGCATATATATATATATATATATATAATGTGTGTGTGTGTGTGTGTGTACTGAAGCTTCAATATACATTAGAATTGTGAGTTTTCTAACTGAACATTTTAAATCTTGTAATTTGAGTTAAAAGTTGCTTAATAACAGCCTAAAAAGCTTGTTATATCACATTTAGCCTACTTCAGGTAAGTGCAAATTGCCTTCTTATTATTGTCAGACTAGCTACTCAACATTATAAAAAGAATATCTGCCACATCTGGGAAAGTTAACAGGCAATATGATACTTATACTGCTCGGTTTTTGAAAAAACGCTGTAATTGTTTTTTGCTTTTTCATTGTTGACCCCACCAGGGATTGCCTGCAGGCCAGGAGGACAATGTTAACATCTTAAATCTCATAATTTCAGTTAACAGTTGCTGCTTACTAAAATAACATTATACATAAAAATAACAACATTAAAAAAGATATTCACCTACAGCCTAGAATGCTGTTATTTTACATTTAGCCTACTTCAGGTAAGTCCAAATTCCTTCTTATTATTATCAGACTAGCTACTCAACATTACAAAACAAGTATTTGTCACATCTGGGAAAGTCAACAGGCAACAGGCATAGGATATTTACATCTTTTGGTTCTTGAAACAAATGCTGTGATTTTTTTCCCTCTTCTCTGGCTTAAAGTGCCATTCCACCATTGGATGTATTTTTTTGGCATAAAATACAATATATTTTATGACAACATGACTAGACAGAGAAATCTTTTAGCTTCAAAATGATATATCAAACATAATTTTTTGACAACGACAAGTATATTAATTTTGCGACCAAAGTCACCTACCCTTTTAATTTCCGCGGGGTAGTGAAACGTGATGTCATCGGCAGGTTCCCCTTCTTGTGTACCACGTCACGTGTGATGTGGCACAGATTATCAGCAATGGCGGCTAGAACGCGATTGTCAGCTCCGGAAAAGAAGCGAAGGAAATTAGCAAGTGATGCCCAAAGGAGACGGTCGATGGTGAATATCGGCACAGCAATCGACAAGTGGAAATCGCGTTCTATCCGCCATTGCTGATAATCTGTGCCACGTCACACGTGACGTGGTACACAAGAAGGGAAACCTGCCGATGACATCACGTTTCACTACCGTGCAGAAATTAAAAGGGTAGGTGACTTTGGTCGCAAAATTAATATACTTGTCGTTGTCAAAAAATTATGTTTGATATATCATTTTGAAGCTAAAAGATTTCTCTGTCTAGTCATGTCATAAAATATATTGTATTTTATGCCAAAGAATACAGCCAATGGTGGAATGGCACTTTAATGTGGCAGAAAGATCACCAGCTCAGTCATTAGACAGTAGTTTATGATCACTATGGTTACCGCGACAGGCAAAGTCACCAGCTCCCCTTAGGACCCCGGGGTCAAGATGGTGCGTTACATTTACACTGGAAGTCGGAACTTGGAGCTCCGAACAACATAACCTCAGAACTGAGCGCTTCCCAGTTTAAAAACTGGGACATCATGGAACATGGAATTCGAAAAAAATGGATAGTTAATGAAATGAAACGAAAACCCCAATGTTTATGCTGGTAGATGCTAGATTTCAATGCTTTTCCGATTTCAAACTTCCAACTTACGAGTACAACTGAACGCACCATTTGTCGTAGCAGAAACACCGTTGCTATGCTCAGCTGAGACAGATAGCAGAACAGAGAGAATAAAGATTATCACAAGAGCAGCAGAAAAGTACCTGGATATAGGGGAATTATCCGTTGAGTCTGTAAATGCAGTATTAGCGACCAGAGTGTCTGAAAGTCAGCAGTTATGTGGTGGTGTTTTATAATGGTACTGTCCATATTACAGTGGAATGCCAGGAGTTTAATTACAACCCCGATTCCAAAAAAGTTGGGACAAAGTACAAATTGTAAATAAAAACGGAATGCAATGATGTGGAAGTTTCAAAATTCCATATTTTATTCAGAATAGAACATAGATGACATATCAAATGTTTAAACTGAGAAAATGTATCATTTAAAGAGAAAAATTAGGTGATTTTAAATTTCATGACAACAGCACATCTCAAAAAAGTTGGGACAAGGCCATGTTTCCCACTGTGAGACATCCCCTTTTCTCTTTACAACAGTCTGTAAACGTCTGGGGACTGAGGAGACAAGTTGCTCAAGTTTAGGGATAGGAATGTTAACCCATTCTTGTCTAATGTAGGATTCTAGTTGCTCAACTGTCTTAGGTCTTTTTTGTTGTATCTTCCGTTTTATGATGTGCCAAATGTTTTCTATGGGTGAAAGATCTGGACTGCAGGCTGGCCAGTTCAGTACCCGGACCCTTCTTCTACGCAGCCATGATGCTGTAATTGATGCAGTATGTGGTTTGGCATTGTCATGTTGGAAAATGCAAGGTCTTCCCTGAAAGAGACGTCATCTGGATGGGCGCATATGTTGCTCTAGAACCTGGATATACCTTTCAGCATTGATGGTGTCTTTCCAGATGTGTAAGCTGCCCATACCACACGCAATAATGCAACCCCATACCATCAGAGATGCAGGCTTCTGAACTGAGCGCTGATAACAACTTGGGTCGTCCTTCTCCTCTTTAGTCCGAATGACATGGCGTCCCTGATTTCCATAAAGAACTTCAAATTTTGATTCGTCTGACCACAGAACAGTTTTCTACTTTGCCACAGTCCATTTTAAATGAGCCTTGGCCCAGAGAAGACGTCTGCGCTTCTGGATCATGTTTAGATACGGCTTCTTCTTTGAACTATAGAGTTTTAGCTGGCAACGGCGGATGGCACGGTGAACTGTGTTTACAGATAATGTTCTCTGGAAATATTCCTGAGCCCATTTTGTGATTTCCAATACAGAAGCATGCCTGTATATGATGCAGTGCCATCTAAGGGCCCGAAGATCACGGGCACCCAGTATGGTTTTCCGGCCTTGACCCTTACGCACAGAGATTCTTCCAGATTCTCTGAATCTTTTGATGATTTTATGCACTATAGATGATGATATGTTCAAACTCTTTGCAATTTTACACTGTCGAACTCCTTTCTGATATTGCTCCACTATTTGTCGGTGCAGAATTAGGGGGATTGGTGATCCTCTTCCCATCTTTACTTCTGAGAGCTGCTGCCACTCCAAGATGCTCTTTTTATACCCAGTCATGTTAATGACCTATTGCCAATTGACCTAATGAGTTGCAAATTGGTCCTCCAGCTGTTCCTTTTTTTGTACCTTTAACTTTTCCAGCCTCTTATTGCCCCTGTCCCGACTTTTTTGAGATGTGTTGCTGTCATGAAATTTCAAATGAGCCAATATTTGGCATGAAATTTCAAAATGTCTCACTTTCGACATTTGATATGTTGTCTATGTTCTATTGTGAATACAATATCAGTTTTTGAGATTTGTAAATTATTGCATTCCGTTTTTATTTACAATTTGTACTTTGTCCCAACTTTTTTGGAATCGGGGTTGTACAAATGGGCAAGAATTTAAACATTTTATTGAAGAACAGCAGGTTAAACCTAATATCATTTGTATTCAAGAAACATGGTTAAAGCCATCACTTGACTTTATAATCTATGGATATGTAGCAGTACGCAAAGATAGAAGCCTAGGAACAGATGGGGGAGTAGCCACATTTATTCAACAGGGACTTAATTACAAAGCACAAAGTATAAATAAAAAATTGAAGCAATATCAGTGGAAGTATGGGTGGGTAGAACTAAGTTTAAAATAATTAACTTCTATAACCCTTGTCAAAAGATTAGAAGAGATTTTTTTAGATAGTTTTTGTGTGGAGGGAAATTGTAGAAATATTTTATGTGGAGACTTCAATGCTTATAACACATTATGGGGAAGCAAAAGAACAGATGATAATGGGAGTACTGTTGAGGAGTTTATGGATGACCACAATCTAGTCTGTTTAAATGATGGAACAGGCACTAGGTTCGATCTAGTACATGGAACAGAATCAGCACTTGACCTTACCTTACTTTCAGAACGATTAGCAGGAGTCAGTCAGTGGGAAGTTCTTAATAATAACCCATTAGGAAGTGATCATTACCCAATTTGGACCAAGATACAAGAGCAGAATGTTAATTTGGAAGAAAACTGGTACCCAAGATGGAAAATGAGAGAGGCTAATTGGGGACTATATAGCATAGGGTGACCAGATTTCCCTAGTCTGAAACCGGGACACTTTTGCGCGCGACCATGCTCGTGCACGCACACCTTTTTTAACGTAAACGTGACACTCAGAGAGGTGCTCTTATCATTTTGTTGAAGCTCACGTTTATCAACATCTCACATGAAATAAAACAAACAGGCATTTTGTTATCTAGTAGCATAGTGGTATACAGATCAGTTAAATTATGGTCAGACAACAGATGTTGTAATGGCTGAGAATAGGCCAGGCTATGTCCATAGGCCAAATTTAAACTGATTTATTTCACCCGTTTGTGAGAACACCAAGAAGAATGCATATGCACATGTAGGCTATATCTCTAAAATTGCATGCACTATAGCATGAACTTAAAAAGTAGATATGTGACCTCAACATAGCCTAGGTCAGAATCAACCTTACTAACCATTCCCCACAACTGAATGAATAAAGCAAGAAGATGTGTACAAAAGTGAACACTTTAATGGAAGGTGCAACAAGCTGTTCAACACAGCAATATGGCCAAACTGTCAGAATGGTATGTTAAACAGAAACAAAAAAGAGACAAGTGATTTGAGAATATATGGAAGCCGAGAGAGGCCCTTCATATAATCCTTTTTTTTATTCACCTTGTTATCCCGAGATAACGACATAATTAATTCAGGATCTCGAGAAAACAACACATTCACAACTAATTCGAGATCTCGAGAAAACAAAACAATTATTCCGTGATCTCGAGAAAACAAAACAATTATTTCATGATCTCGAGTAAACAGCTGAGAAATGGTTCATTCAGGTGCGCCAAGAGACTTGTGATATGCTGACTTTAGGGCTATTTCTCATTCTGTATAGACGCAACTTTGGTCATTAGAATGCCTGGAATAATCGATCACCTAATAAGGCAATATTTTGATCAGGGGTTGACACAGGGAGAGATTGCATTAAGTCTTTTAATAAGGGATAATTTCAAAATTAGTCCGCGGCACCTCCGCAGAAGACTGGCCCGGCGTCGTCTCTACCGATGGAGATACAGTGAAATAATTGTTTTGTTTTCTCAAAATCACGGAATAATTGTTTTGTTTTCTTGAGATCTCGAAATAACGGTTTTATTTTCTCGAGATCTCGAATTAGTTGTGTTGTTTCCTCGAGATCCTGAATTAATTATGTCGTTATCTCGGAATAACGGTTTTGTTTTCTCGAGATCCTGAATTAATTATGTCGTTATCTCGGGATAACAAGGTGAATAAAAAAAGATTATATGAAGGGCCTCTCGCGGCTTCCGTAAATATACACTCAAACAAAACAGCAATAAAGGAGGAGAAGGGCGACAGCCCAAGGAAAGCCCCCACAGGAGCGCACAGCATTTGCAGCATAGGCTACCCAACTCAGTACAAGAACAAAGCACTTACAGTGTGTGCAGTAGGCTTTGTGCACATTGTTCTGCACCTCTCGGAGGAAGGGGTAGGTGCCCTGTAAATCTTTGGAAAAGGTACTTTTTCTTTTCGGCATAATTGCTGCGGCATTACTGCTGCTAGCTGCTAGACAAAGAACATTCGCGCCAGTTAATGTTTATTTTATTGTTGCATGGCAACATGTTCTGTTGTCTGGAATAATGTGGCTAAATAAACACCCATGCCACAGGGCCAGGGGGCAGTAACCAGGAAAGTTTGCAATTCCTGTCAATTCATCAAAATAGTAAATGCAGACATTTCTCCGCTAATGATTCCCACACTGCTCAGTCGCAAATGTCGCGAGTGGCGAAAACCGGGACATATCCGTGTCCCGACAGACTTTTGTCGGGACTCGGGACACACAACCCCAAATCGGGACTGTCCCGGTAAAACCGGGACGTCTGGTCACCCTAATATAGCATGAAGGCAAGTGGCAAACTTATGGAGAATATGTCAAACTTAAGTGATGATGTTGAATTAGTAAATTCCATAATCACAAATATATTATATGAGTCAGCAGAGGAGGTTCTGGGTGAGTCTTCTGGGATAAGGGAAAAGAAAATGGTGCCATGGTGGTCAGATGAATGTAAAAAAGTGGTCAAAGCCAGAAATAAAGCATTTAGAATGGTGTTCCAAGTGCCACGGCCAATCATGACTGTAGATTATTATGTCATCTAGATAGGCGGCTGCGTAGGCAGCATGAGGGCGGAGGACCCTGTCCATAAGCCACTGGAACGTAGCAGGCGCCCCAAATAACCCAAAGGGGAGCGTGACAAATTGGTGTAAACCAAACGGTGTGGAAAAGGCCGTTTTCTCTCGGGATAGAGGAGTCAAGGGGATCTGCCAATAACCCTTGGTTAGATCCAGTGTCAAATAAAAGCGAGCAGTGCCTAACTGATCAAGCAACTCATCAATGCGAGGCATTGGATACACATCAAATTTAGACACCGCGTTGACCTTTCTATAGTCCACACAGAACCGGACCAACCCATCAGTCTTGGGAACCAGGACCACTGGGCTGCTACAGTCACTGTGGGACTCCTCGATTATGCCCATTTCGAGCATGGCCTTGAGTTCATCCCGAACCACCTTTTTCTTGTGTTCGGGCAAGCGGTAAGGGCGGCTATGCACTACCACCCCGGGGGCGTTTCGATGTGGTGTTCTATGAGGTGGGTACGACCCGGAAGGGGAGAGAACACGTCGGAAAATTCCTTTTGCAACTTGGCTACCTCCGTGAGTTGGGTCGGCGAGAGGTGGTCTCCACAAAGGACCGGAGTGTCCTGAGATGTTATCCTTTTTACCTCCGGCCCCAGCTCCGCCTTCTCTGGGACTACCGACGCCAACGCCACAGCGACCCCCTCATTACAGCATTTTAAAAGGTTAAGGTGGTAGACTTGCAGTGCCCCGCCCCTATCCGTTCGCTTTACCTCATAGTCAATGTTCCCGACTCGTCGTGTGACCTCGAAGGGCCCTTGCCACTTGGCGACTAATTTAGAACTCGACGTGGGCAATAATACGAGTACTTTTTCTCCCAGCGTGAATTCTCTAAGGTGCGTGCCCCTGTCATACAGCCGGCTTTGACGTTCTTGTGCCTGCCGTAAATTCTCCTGGGTTAATTGCGTGAGGGTGTGGAGTTTTGCGCGCAGGTCAAGAACGTACTGGATTTCATTTTTGCTCGGTGAAGGTCCCTCCTCCCAATTTTCCTGCAGCACATCCAGAATGCCACACGGCTTACACCCATATAATAATTCAAAGGGAGAAAACCCTGTGGAGGCTTGCGGGACCTCTCGTACTGCAAACAACAGGGGTTCGAGCCACTTATCCCAATTACGTGCATCTTCACTAACGAATTTCCGGATTATGTTTTTGAGTGTCTGGTTGAATCACTCGACTAATCCATCCGTTTGTGGGTGATAGACACTGGTGCGGATAGACTTAATCCCCAGTAACCCATACAGCTCGTGCAGTGTGCGTGACATAAACGAGGTGCCTTGGTCTGTCAGGATTTCTTTCGGAATCCCGACCCGGGAGATAATGCGGAAGAGTGCTTCCGCAATACTGCGTGCTGAGATATTGCGGAGAGGCACTGCCTCCGGATATCGCGTTGCATAGTCCACTAGAACTAAAATAAAGCGTGATATCCCCGTGCTGACCGATCTAATGGCCCGACGAGATCCATCCCAATTCGCACAAACGGGGTCTCGATTAGAGGAAGAGGGTGCAATGGAGCTTTTGGAGTGGCCGCGGGATTTACTAATTGGCATTCATGGCACGCTGCACACCACCGACGGACATCCCCATGAATCCCTGGCCAATAGAACCGGGCCATTATACGGGCTAGTGTTTTGTCTTGCCCCAAGTGTCCGGCCATGGGATTAAAGTGAGCCGCATGGAATACGAGTTCCCTACAGCTCTTTGGGATTAACAACTGGGTTGCTCGTTCCTTAGTTTGAGTGTCCTGCGTCACTCGGTACCATCTATCTTTAATAATGGCAAAATAGGGGAAGGTTGGTGCCGCGCTTGGCTGAAGAGTTTGAACATCGATTACTCTCACTTAGTCAAACGCATGCCGCAGAGTCTCATCTCGTGACTGCTCTAACGGGAAATCCCCAAGGGACTCCCCGAGAGAGGGAGGAGGAGCGGGGTGCTCCTCACTCTGACACGGTATCGACATGGACAGCTCTGCGACAGCTTCTCCAGCCAATGCCACACCAGGATCTTCCCATGACCTACTAGGGCAGGACCCACTACGTGTTAAATACTCCATTAATTCTTTAAATCCCAGCCAATCAGTACCCAAGATCAACGGGTGGGTAAGGCGAGGATTAACCGCCGCCTTCATTTTATGCGTTTGACCCTGGAATAGAATCTGGACCGACACTAGAGGGTAATGGTGAACATCCCCATGCACACACAACACCTTCACCGCTTGTGCTCCCCCCAATGCCTCACCTTGCACCAGGCGTTGGTGAATTGAGGTCTGATTGCAACCGGAATCCACCAAAGTGTGATATGTATCCCCTTGAATACTCACCGGTACACGATACATTCTGGCCCGATCGGGGGCGGTTTCTGGCACGTTGGGGATCCAGATGACAGCCCCCACCTCCCTTGCGGGGCTCTGACTTGGGAGACGCTCCGATTCCCCGCTGCACCAGCACACCGGCCCAGGCTTTCCCTCTGCATTGGTGTTATGGGTGTCACTCACCTGAGGGGGAGACAACACAGACACAGAAGAGGGAGATGGGAGGACACCACGGGTGCGACGGGCCGGCTGGGGAGGAGCCAGCCGCCGCTTCCGTGGCAGGGGAACAGGGTGGGGAGGGGGACAAGAGACAGGGGGGAAGAGAGAGAAGAGAATCGAGGGGAGACGCCTCGTCTGCCTGCCGTCGGAGCCGCCTCCAGATGGTCCTCCGCCAGCTCGATGGCTTGTTCCAGCGACGCCGGGCAGTGACACTGGACCCATTACGCTGCTCCTTCCGGAAGTTGAGAGATGAACTGCTCCAGTGCCACCAGATCAATGATCTCCTCAGCGTCGCAGTCTTCCGCCCTCAGCCACCGCCGGCAGGTGTCCCGGAGCTGCTGGCCGAATGTAAACGGCCGGCCGACCTCCTCCAGTGTCAGCGTCTGGAAGCGCTGACGGTGTTGCTCCGGGGAGCAGCCGAGCTGCTGCAGGATGGCTTTCCTCAGGTCCGTATAGACCAGCCGGCTGTCAGCAGGTAGCTGCTGCGCTGCGAGCTGCACCTCGCCAGTCAGGAGCGGGAGGAGGCGTGCCGTGCGCTGGTCCAGCGGTCACCCCCATGCCTCGGCTGCTTGCTCAAAGAGAGCGAGGAACGCTTCCAGATCATCCTGCGGTCCCATCTTCGTGAGGGTGGTGGCAGCGGTGGCCGGCGGCCCTGCTGACGTGAGCCGGTGCTGGAACGCCTGGCAATCTTCCTGCTCGGCCAGCATCAAGGCTTCGAAGCGCTGCTGCTGCTGCTCCTTCCGGAGGGTGATCAGCTCTTGATACTGGTTCTGCTGGGCGGTAGTGAGGGCAAGGATGAGCTCTTTGAACGGGGAGGACTCCATGGGGTGGTTCCCTTCTGTGCATCCCGGGTTTCAGCACCACTGTAGTAATCCCCGATGTGGGTGGAGCACAGAAGCACGGCAGGCGAGAGTTTGTGTTTACACACGCACTTTATTCGGCTTTCTTTCTTTCTTTCTTTCTTTCTTTCTTTCTTTCTTTCTTTCTTTCTTTCTTTTTTCTTTCTTTCTTTCACTCACTCACTCACTCACTCACTCACTCACTCACTCACTCACTCACTCATGTGTTATGGTCAGGGAGCGAATTCCTCTTCTCTCCTCTCCCCCTCCTTTATACTCCATCCCTGCAACACACACACACACACACACACACACACACACACACACACACACACACACACACACACACACACACACAAATTGACATCAGGCGTAATGACCTTGCCACTTACCTTCCCTGACCCCGCCCTCCATTCACAGACTGCTGCTTGGCCACGCCCCCGCTGCCACAAATGCCTTTGAAACTGTAATGTTTCTACATCTCAAAAAAACAACAACTAGGCTATAAATATCAGTAAACAGTAATATACTAGAAGGGCAATCGGTAGGGTGTATACCTCCGCCAAGCCACATCTTATCAACATAACATCAAACTCAAAATCTCTTGATACTAGGATAATACTAAAGCTGTCCTCCAAATTTCATCCAAATCTGTTCACAACTTTTTGAGTTATGTTGGGAACAGGCAAAACAATCCTGGCTCCATATCCTAATTTGCATCATAATGTAATCAATTGTTCCTTGGCCCATGACTCACCTTTCCTCCAAATTTCACCCAAATCCATTCACTACTTTTTGAGTTATGTTGGGAACAGACAAACAAACAAAGAAACAAACTGAAGTGAAAGTATAACCTTCTCCAACAATGTTGGCAGACATAATGAAACAAAGTCAATATTTGGTGGGAGACGAACCTTTGCTTTAAAAAAACTATAATATTTTCAGGTACAATTTGTGCAATTTTATAAGATGAGCTGCAGCCTCAGGTATCAGGAAATTGGCTAATACTTTTTACTGATTCAATAATGCAAGTCATCAAGTTTGTAAACAAAATTTGTACTAAAAATACTTTTTACACAGGACTGTATATAGTTTTTCAATTTCCACATTGTCTAAGCTTTCATGACAAAATAAAACACAATCCCTCGATACAGCATACACTTCTGAAATCCTCAATGTGTTGATAGATTTCTATCTATCTATCTATCTATCTATCTATCTATCTATCTATCTATCTATCTATCTATCTATCTATCTATCTATCTATCTATTTTTTCAAGGACATCTTGAAAATGATAAACAATAAACATATGTAGATGATTTGAACTAACATGCTGCTTATTTTCTTACGTTCGTACATCTTATACGTGTGTATTAGTGCATCATAAAAATCAGTGGTGAACCATTACTATTAGAGCTGGGACTTCAGCTCAGCTAAAATTTAGCCAGACACCAAAAAAGCAACAGGGCAAAGGATTTTGCGAGGGATTAGCAGCAGGCTGCCAGGTCACTCTGATGTGTGTAGCTGTCGATGTTGACTTTAAAGGTAACTAAGTAAATTGCACAGGGAAATTAATACTTAAGTCTGAGTGAAAAATACTGTGGCAAGTGTGCAGCGTGGAAGAAGAGTCTGGAGACAGAAATCTTAGTTTCTCGGTTGTTAGCCTGTGCTACTTGCTCTTGATAGATAGCACTGGCTTGACCGCTTTATTAGCATTTGCTAACACTACTGATGAATGCTACACTGGCTGGAAGGTGACTTCACTGCTGCACTGATGACGCCGAATCACGGTTAAGCTCACCTTGGTCTTCAAGTAGGCCAAGGCCGATAAATTTTTGTTCCCTCCCACTGTAAATCAAAATCTGATTGGTTAATTAGTCATCTGTCACTTCCTACATAAACATACACTGCCATGGCCTTCTGTCCCGGCAATGAAGTCCTAACTGATGAATGAGCCAACTCTAAACTCTTCTCAGCTTAGACACAACAAACAAAAAAATCTCATTGGATAACTTGATTTTAATTTTTTCAAGACAGTAATTTCTGTCCTTTCATTTCTGAAGCACACTTGCTAGAAAATGAGGCCAAATTAGAAGAGAACAATTATACAACCCCGATTCCAAAAAAGTTGGGACAAAGTACAAATTGTAAATAAAAACGGAATGCAATAATTTACAAATCTCAAAAACTGATATTGTATTCACAATAGAACATAGACAACATATCAAATGTCGAAAGTGAGACATTTTGAAATTTCATGCCAAATATCAGCTCATTTGAAATTTCATGACAGCAACACATCTCAAAAAAGTTGGGACGGGGCAATAAGAGGCTGGAAAAGTTAAAGGTACAAAAAAGGAACAGCTGGAGGACCAAATTGCAACTCATTAGGTCAATTGGCAATAGGTCATTAACATGACTGGGTATAAAAAGAGCATCTTGGAGTGGCAGCGGCTCTCAGAAGTAAAGATGGGAAGAGGATCACCAATCCGCCTAATTCTGCGCCGACAAATAGTGGAGCAATATCAGAAAGGAGTTCAACAGTGTAAAATTGCAAAGAGTTTGAACATATCATCATCTACAGTGCATAATATCATCAAAAGATTCAGAGAATCTGGAAGAATCTCTGTGCGTAAGGGTCAAGGCCAGAAAACCATACTGGGTGCCCGTGATCTTCAGGCCCTTAGACGGCACTGCATCACATACAGGCATGCTTCTGTATTGGAAATCACAAAATGGGCTCAGGAATATTTCCAGAGAACATTATCTGTGAACACAATTCACCATGCCATCCGCCGTTGCCAGCCAAAACTCTATAGTTCAAAGAAGAAGCCGAATCTAAACATGATCCAGAAGCGCAGATGTCTTCTCTGGGCCAAGGCTCATTTAAAATGGACTGTGGCAAAGTAGAAAACTGTTCTGTGTTCAGACAAATCAAAATTTGAAGTTCTTTATGGAAATCAGGGATGTCGTGTCATTCGGACTAAAGAGGAGAAGGATGACCTAAGTTGTTATCAGCGCTCAGTTCAGAAGCCTGCATCTCTGATGGTATGGGGTTGCATTAGTGCGTGTGGCATGAGCAGCTTACACATCTGGAAAGACACCATCAATGCTGAAAGGTATATCCAGGTTCTAGAGTAACATATGCTTCCATCCAGACGACGTCTCTTTCAGGGAAGACCTTGCATTTTCCAACATGACAATGCCAAACCACATACTGCATCAATTACAGCATCATGGCTGCGTAGAAGAAGGGTCCGGGTACTGAACTGGCCAGCCTGCAGTCCAGATATTTCACCCATAGAAAACATTTGGCGCATCATAAAACGGAAGATATGACAAAAAAGACCTAAGACAGTTGAGCAACTAGAATCCTACATTAGACAAAAATGGGTTAACATTCCTATCCCTAAACTTGAGCAACTTGTCTCCTCAGTCCCCAGACGTTTACAGACTGTTGTAAAGAGAAAAGGGGATGTCTCACAGTGGTAAACATGGCCTTGTCCCGACTTTTTTGAGATGTGTTGTTGTCATGAAATTTAAAATCACCTAATTTTTCTCCTTAAATGATACATTTTCTCAGTTTAAACATCTGATATGTCATCTATATTCTATTCTGAATAAAATATGGAATTTTGAAACTTCCACATCATTGCATTCCATTTTTATTTACAATTTGTACTTTGTCCCAACTTTTTTGGAATCAGGGTTGCATAATGAAATTATGAAAGTAATTGAAGAATGAAAGAAATTACATATAACATTTGAAATGATGATATGTTTGGGTCTTCTCTGAAGGCCTAGAAGGCCCTGACGGTTTTCCTCTGATAAAAATGTGTGATATCAACCATGTCAGTTTTATAAAATTATGAAAAACAAAAACAACAACCACAAAAAAAAGAAAAGAAAAAAAACCTAGCCAAAGCTTATGTTATTTTTTCTACGTCAGATTTCTGGGATTAGCTCCCTGTCTTCTTGTTTGATGCCGAAGGCACCCCGTTATATGATGTTCCGTGAATGGAGTCTCTCATGCTGTTCTGCTGCAAGAGCTTAGTGACATGTTTGACCTTCACGTATCAGGCCAGGAAATAAATACTGATAAATTAAACTGTCTCAATCTACCGGATGCCTCAGCATACCTCATTTCACCATATGTGATCTAAATAAGGTCATAAAAGAATGGAAGAATAAAATATAAGTCAAATTAAAAAAGCTATCATCTTTAACACTTCCTTTCCACATGACCAGAACTGAAAAGCAATTCATCTGAATCCCAAACACAGCTATCCAAACACATATTTGACATGTATTTGTGTGTCGTCTGTCAAAGCACTCAGCCGTCTTTCAGTTAAATTCCCATGGCATAATTTTGCACCTAAATTTGCACATTCTTCCTAAAGCGCACAAACTGGCAGGTCGGCTTGAGATTTCACCACAGGTTTACAGGAGATACAGTGATGTGTTGCCACATCAAACAGAGCACAGGATTCACGTGTTTGCATATTGTGAAGGAAGAGGAAGCTCCATGGACGTGGCACGTCATGAGCACCTGTGTGTCAGATGTGGAAAAAAAAGACAAGGAGTCCATTGCGCTGAGGTCAGTACTTCCTATTACACACACACACACACACACACACACACACACACACACACACACACACACACAGATCAGCTATAACATTAAAACCACCTGGTTAATATTGTGTAGGTCCACCTTGTGCTGCCAAAACAGCTCTGACCCATCGAGACCTGGACTGCACAAGACCTCTGAAGGTGTGCTGTGGTATCTGGCACCAAGATGTTATCAGCACATCCTTTAAGTCCTTTTAAATTGCGAGGTGGATTGCCGCCATGGATCGGACTTGTTTGTCCAGCACATCCTACAGAAGCTCAATCGGATTGAGATCTGGGGAATTTGGAGGCCGAGTCAACACCTTGAACCCTTTGTCATGTTCTTCAAATCATTCCTGAGCAATTTTTGCAGTGTGACACGGAGTATTGTCCTGCTGACATAATGGCCACTGCTATTCGGAAACAGGGGTTAATTTGAACAAAATGTCATGGATACACCAACAGTAGCTTATTCGTCAAATCTGTTATTGTGATATTGGAGTGAATCTCTCACTCATTTTTTAAAAACAATAATATGATTAAAAGCCATAAAATTCTGTTTTTATGCATGCCGTGTGGTAGCTAGTTTGAAGCTAGCATGTGGAGTTAAGACACAAAATGGTGGGAAAGGTCAACTCTGTTATCATGAATTCTGTTAACCGATTGCTCAGTTTAACGACAACAGAGCTGACAATGACTAACAGAGTCAACACTTGAAATGGACCCACAATTATAGAATGGGCCACATAATTTCTCTCTTCTTTCATACAGTAGTGTGGTTCAAACCAGTGATGTACAGTAATGCTTCATCATCCATTTACATTACTCTGTCACACACAGACACCTCAGCTTCTGAAATCATTGTCATCTAATCACATAGCCACAACACACTCTCGAATGTGAATATATACTCATGTTTGTCCTACAATAAACTGAGAAACATCTCTGAGCAGCTGTGTCTGTGTCAGTGACTGTTTGCACCCGGATCGATCTGTGAGGTAGAATCTTCTAGGTGGAAGAGGGTCTACATTCTTAGGTCATACCTTGTCAATTCAACCTCCTTCAGTACAGACAGATCTAAACCTATCACTAATATATTCCACCCCTTGACAGGTGGCATTATAACAAAATAATCAAATGTTATTCACTTCACCTGTTAATGGTTTTAGTGTTATGGTTAATCAGTGTATATGGTACACTCTCAGAAAATAAAATACATTATTTGATTAGATTAGATTAGATTCACTTTATTGATCCCACATCGGGGAAATTCACGTGTTCATTGCTCACTTGTGTGTGTGCATGAGTGTGTTCACTGCTTCAGATGGGTTAAATGCAGAGGACGAATTTCACTATGCTTGAGTGTGCATGTGACAAATAAAGAATTCTTCTTACTCTTCTATTTGTGTTTCACTTGAGCTAGTTTCTATCTCGAAGAAATTATAGAGACAAGAAGTGAAGAAGTCCGTGAATAACTGAATAGCAGCTAAATATTATAACACAGCTGCAGACCTGGGTTTAAATCGTTATCTGTTCTTGTTCTATCTTCATATCAGAGCACTTTAACAGTTAGCAAAATTAGTAATCTGATTACAGTGTAATAATTAATCAACAAGACTTTTTTTGACAATGCATAAGCACAAGATTTGAGTTTATAGCTGTGTTGTTCAATATGTAATAGAATCTTACAGAAGATAACAGACACACAGGTAATAGATACACAAGTTCATAAGATAAAACATAAGATAAGCTACAGAACTACAGGAGGTCCCAGTGTGCATTCTAATCGGTGTAATGGCCTGAGGATTCTGGCTCATTGATGGAGCTTTGTGGAGGAGGAGATCAACCAGACATTGTCCACACCATAACATATAATATACTTTACACATATGTATTATTGAAACTGAATACTGTATGTTTATTTAAAAAATATTTCCAAGAAAAACTTCTTGTTTATTCCTTACATTTTTATTAAATAGACATTCAAAGTACTTGTTACAAATCGTGAAGGTTTTCTTCGTCTTTTATCCCACCAACGACTTTTCAATATACATCAATTAAATGGGCTCAGTTTAGCATCCAGTCATTTCGGTTTAGCATCCAAAGACATTCATCAGTGTAGAAAAAACAATGAGGAATTTTGCCAGTTATACACTCTGTTACACAGTGTAGTTCGTGCTATAACTATTTGTGTGCTTTTGAAGATGGATAATCCATCGGACTGCAGTGTGGAAGGTGAAGATGAGTGTTCTGGCCCTTCCTCAGTAAAATGGTTCAATATGCTGGAATAAGCAAAGACTTGTCTATAAAATGAAGCGTCTCTTTCGCCTACCTACAAGGCACGAACTCCATCTAATTTGAAAAAACAACAACAAGCAAGCATGTTGAGGTAAGTTTAGCTAATTTGCTAACATGGCTGTTTTCTTTGCGAATACCAAGTTAGACTAGCATTAGTTACAGCAGTGTAACTGGCAACACAGCAAGTCAAATTCTACTAACTAATGGTAATTACTGGTTCGTTACATGATATTTTACTCCGGATTAATTTGTTAGCCAGCTACATAGCGTTAGTCATGCTTATGAGAAGCAAAACTATAGAGACTGAATGATGTTTTTAGGCAAAATGGTGTAGTCGGCATAGGCTTAGTAATAATACGTCATAAAAGTTAGGTTTCACATGAAAAGTGCCATTATTTCATTTCAAAACATTTAAAAAATTTTTACATTTTAATACTTAAAGCTAGATTGCCTTTCAGATTTTTCAAGTGTAGGTCATAAAAAGAATTTTCCCCAACACCCAATTATTTCTGTTTAGTGGACCAAAAGCTACGGAATTCAAATCACAGACTTCCAATTTTATTAGTTTTTTTTTAATGGAACAATTAATGAATTTAAGGCCACATGGCCCTAAATTCTTTGCTATTTTTTCCTGCTTCACCATGACCCAATTCAAGATACTACGTCATGCATCACGTGGTGGGCTTTCCCTGTTCACGCAAGGCATTGTGGGATACAAATTTGAAACAGGAGAGAAAAATGGAGGACGTGAGTGTGCAAATGAAACATGAAAGACCGACTACAGTAACAGAAAGTGAGAAGAAAAGACGTTATGTTATATACGAAGGAAAGGAAACACAGGACCAAACTAATAAATATCGGCGGTCAGCGAGCACCTCGGTGTGATCAGCTGTTCGTTTAGTGACAGAATGATGGAACTGTCAGTGCACAGTCAAAGGTAAACCTGTAGATGGTAGTAATGCAACACTGTGGATGCCAGCCACAGAATGGCCTGATATTTTGTGAGATATTACAGAAATAAACATATATCACAATGACCACATTTCAGAGGGAACTAAATTTCACCAATTTTATGAAATTGAAAGGCCATCTAGCTTTAAGTACATTTAAAGGTAGGAACTTTTGACTGTCACTTGACTGCATTTTGGCTGAATACTGCCACTTTTAAGTGATTAGGATTTTATGACAGGATAAATGATCTGTACTTTCAATTAAGTATAATTTATCATCAGTAGTTTTTGATTCCCTGACAGTTGGGTCACTTAGTGGGCTGCAATATTATCTGACTAGCTTATCTCTGAACAAGTATGAGAGAAAGAGAGAGAGAGATAACCTAGTACTGGCTGCCTGATCCATCCTCATGCCCTACTTCTAGTTGTTCTCATTACTTTGCTCCTGTGGAGAATGGCACTATATGAACGGCCCAAAGATAGACTTAGAAAATGGCTTTGGACAATTAATATAACACAAACAGTTCTGCTACGATGGGTTAGGACTACAATCACCATGATACCTTTAGAACTGCAGTTGTCACGAACAATTTTGCACTCAAGTCTACTTTCTGATCATTTCATCTCATCTCGTTATCTCTAGCTGCTTTATCCTGTTCTACAGGGTCGCAGGCAAGCTGGAGCCTATCCCAGCTGACTACGGGCGAAAGGTGGGGTACACCCTGGACAAGTCGCCAGGTCATCACAGGGCTGACACATAGACACAGACAACCATTCACATTCACACCTACGGTCAATTTAGAGTCACCAGTTAACCTAACCTGCATGTCTTTGGACTGTGGGGGAAACCGGAGCACCCGGAGGAAACCCACACGGACACGGAGAGAACATGCAAACTCCGCACAGAAAGGCCCTCGCCGGCCACGGGGCTCGAACCCGGACCTTCTTGCTGTGAGACGACAGCGCTAACCACTACACCACCATGCCGCCCATTTCTGATCACTTGGGATTAAAAAAAAAATTGATATGAATTGTTCCACCAAGCACTGCGTTTCTGCTTCACAAAACTGAAGACAGGATGGATTGTTTTGGACAGTTAAGAATCATTCGTACAGCAGATGGAGCCGCTGCATGTCTCATCACTCTAGTGTTCAAAGGTCAAAAATTATGCAATTCCAAGTTTCAGGACTTGCAACATGAACATGTATCATTAGACAATACAGTGGTGGTTGAAAGTTTGTGAACCCTTTAGACTTTTCTATATTTCTGCATAAATATGACCTAAAACATCATCAGATTTTCACACAAGTCCTAAAAGTAGATAAAGAGAACCCAGTTAAACAAATGAGACAAAAATATTATACTTGGTCATTTATTTATTGAGGAAAATGATCCAATATTACATATCTGTGAGTGGCCAAAGTATGTGAACCTTTGCTTTCAGTATCTGGTGTGACCCCCTTGTGCAGCAATAACTGCAACTAAACGTTTGTGGTAACTGTTGATCAGTCCTGCACACCGGCTTGGAGGAATTTTAGCCCATTCCTCCGTATAGAACAGCTTCAACTCTGGGATGTTGGTGGGTTTCCTCACATGAACTGCCCACTTCAGGTCCTTCCACAACATTGGATTAAGGTCAGGACTTTGACTTGGCCATTCCACAACATTAACTTTATTCTTCTTTAACCATTCTTTGGTAGAACGACTTGTGTGCTTAGGGTCGTTGTCTTGCTGCATGACCCACCTTCTCTTGAGATTCAGTTCATGGACAGATGTCCTGACATTTTCCTTTAGAATTTGCTGGTATAATTCAGAATTCATTGTTCCATCAATGATGGCAAACCGTCCTGGCCCAGATGCAGCAAAACAGGCCCAAACCATGATGCTACCACCACCATGTTTCACAGATGGGATGAGGTTCTTATGCTGGAACGCAGTGTTTTCCTTTCTCCAAACACATACTTGCCAAATCCTCCCGATTTCGGTGGGAGGCTCCTGATTGTAGCCTCCATTTCCCGCCTCCCGATCGTATTTGTTAAAAACTGGATAATCTCCCAGTTTGGGGAAATCCCTACCACCAAGTTAAAAATACTCCTGATTATGTCCAATCAGAATCGTATGAGAAACACTGCTGACGTCAACTGATTTTTAACCAATCAACGAACAGAACGACAGTCACTTCTGTAATGTAGGGTTCACCCAGGCTGTCCATCATTTTTTACAAGGAGTCATTCATCATGGCCACTAAACCCAATACCAAAGGGCAAAAATATGAATGCAAATACCAGGTTGCATGGGAGAATGAATTTCCATGGATAAGCAAATGTTCGACCAGCCAGTTACACATTTTAAGGTAAAGATACCTTAAATCAGAATATAATGGACATTTGAGTGTGAAATTAAACTAGTCTTCTATAGCATTTCAGAAACAAACTGTACAACTTCTAAAGTATTTAGTGAAATTTTGCATGACAGAGAATTTGTTTGATGAGTGTATTTGAATAGTGTGGTAGTGTCTTAGTGCTATTTTTAAAGACTTTATTCATCACATGCACACTTCAAGCACAGTGAAATTCATCCTCTGCATTTAACCCATCTGAAGCAGTGAACACACACACCCAGAGCAGTGGGCAGCCCAGAACACCCAGGGGTTAGGTACCTTGCTCAAGGGCACCTCAGCCCTAGACCGCCCCACATCAACCTAACTGCATGTCTTTGGACTGTAGGGGAAACCAGAGCACCCGGAGGAAACCCACGCAGAAAGGCCCTCGCCGGCCGCTGGGTTCGAATCCGGAACCTTCTTGCTGTGAGGCGACCATGCTAACCACTACCGGTACACTACCGTGCCGCCCCATAAATTTTGAATTTATGTTTGAAAGTTTTAAGTGAAAGTTTACAAGTGAATTATCTGGAAAGTGATTGATTTTGATAGAGTTTTGAGGTTTTAAGTGAAAGATTTTTAGTGAGTGTATTTTGGGAGTACTAAAATTTTGCATTTGAGTGAATTTCTTTGTGGAGTATATTTTTAAAGTATGGTAGTATTTATAGAGCCATTTTTACATTTTGTTTGAAAACTTTCAGTCAAAGTTTGCAAATGAGCAAATTCCTTTGACGCATTCCGATAGGATTTGGATAGGATTTCTAGTGCTTTTTAAAAATTCTGTTGGAAAGTGTTTAGTGAGAGAGATGCATTTTAGTAGTACTAAGACAGTGCAGTATTTATTTAATTGAGTTGTTACTATTTTGGTCAAATCTTATTAAAATTTAATTTATATATGATATTATAGTTCTCTGTATTTTTACATGAGCTTACAGAAGGAAAACACATTTGATGCAATCCAATAATACTTTAATTCACTGTGACTATTTTAAGAAGCAGGGCCGCTGACAGCTTTGGCTGGGCCCAGGACAAAATGCTCTGAATGGGCCCCCCCAGGGCAACCCACACACACCCCCACCTCTCTTATAGGCTTGAAAAAAAAGCCCAAAACCAGCAACCTCACACACATTGTGATCCTGTGAAGTAATCCCCAATTTCACTGAATCTTTCCCCCCTGTACTGTAATGGAATAAGCGGTTACTGTTATTTTGTATCCTTTAACCGAACGCCATTAAATGTATTCCGTTACGCCCCAAGCCTGCATGCGACAGCCCCTGCAATGCCTTCCTAAACTCGTGGATAGTCTACTATAATCATGCGATTGGGGTGCTCTTGAAGGAGCAGCGATGGACGGGGGATTTCGGGCAGGGCTGGGGGCAAACATAGTATACTGTGCGTGCGTACTGTCCAGTGTGAAAAGCAGAGAAGAACACACCGCTCGAGAAACGGCGGGATATGATTGCAGGCTAATGTGAATATTCTTAGCTTCAATCAGATATATGAATGTGGCAGCGGGGGCGTGGTCAAGCGCCGGTCTGTGACAGGAGGGCGGAGTCAGGGAAGGTAAGTGGCAGAATCACTACACCTGAGAGCAATTAACCTGTGTTTGTGTGTCTTCCCAGTGACCACGCCCCATATGAGGAGGGAGAGCGAGAGCGGAGAGAGCTCATCCCTGAACCAGATGCCGGTTGTGTGTGTGTGTCTGTGCTAGTTTGGTTATTGTTAAACTGAAAAGTGTGGCAATAAACCCAAGTGACAAACCTGATCTCTGTCCTGCCGTCCTCTGTGCTCCACCCACACATAGGGAGTCCTACAATGAAACACAATGTTATTAAGCCGTTGTGGTTATGAAATGATTCAATGCCCTGTGCGTTTGATATGGTGTTCAGTGTGACTTGCTCTCCCCTCGTTTGTAACATGAATTGCGTGCCGCGCGCGCCTTGGTTGGGGTTACTTTACGGGGCTGGAAAAAGTTGGCTGTGTCTTACCTGGCTCAGCTGCCCCACTGCCTTTGCTAGTACCTGCTGCATCATCCCAATCTTTTTTAAAATATTTATGCAGTGAGCCCCTGAATCTCTTGGTTTCTTCCTCTCTTTTTCTATTTTCTTTTCTTTTCTGTGCTCCTGACTTGTGCATGTTGGCAAATGGCACGCACGCTGATTGTCGAAGCGCTATGATCGAACGATGTCGTTTTTTTCCCCTTAATCAAAGAGTCAGAGCAAACCATTTTTGCATTAGGGGTGGTAGGGGGTTCTTGACGCCTTTTTCAAAAAGACAATAAAGGCAAAACATCTAGAAATCATTTATTGAATGCGAATATAGCATATTTCTCCCCCAAATCAACACATTTTGAAATGAAATAAAATAATTTAATCGCAACTTCATGAGAGCCCAGTTCTGGGCCCTCCCCATTCCTGGGCCCGGGACAACATACCCGTTTGTCCCCCCCTGTCAGCGGGCCTGTTAAGAAGTTATAAACATTCTTCTAAAGCACCGCTTGTGTTATTTTCTGTGGGTCTCTGTATGTATACAATATTCAGGCATGAGATTTTTCAGCTCAAAATCTGATTTAAGCCTTCCCTTTCATTATGTTAAAATTCAAGGCAAGAGTATTATTTCAGATTTTTCACTCTGAGCTCTTTCATGCCTGATACATGAATCCCATAACCTATAGTAATTGATAGAACAATATCAACAATTCAAAAACTATCTTTAATTGTATAAATTTCAAATGGTTTGCACTTAATTGGGATCCACTGTTTTTATCGTTTCAACCACGCATCATACCCTTGTCCAATTGAAAATGTCTTTCACGCACTTTTCTCCCCATGAGAATTTTGAAAAGTTGGCAAGTATGCAAACATAACGCTTCACTGTAAAACATTTCAGCCTTGTTTAGTTATGTCCACTTACTTTTTCTCTTTAACTCAATGAGCTCTGAAAAGTGTTTTAATTTGAACTAATCTGTGCAAGTTTTCAAAGGTTAGACTTGAATTACTTAGTTGTCTTGGCTAATTGAGACTTTTTCTGAGTTGAAACAAAGATAATCATCAAATTGAGTTAACTTGCATTTTCAAGGCAGCAGGTGAACTTGCATTTCCAAGTTAAACTAATTTGAAATGTTTTACAGTGTTCTCATTTAAACCAAAAAGTTCTATTTTGGTCTCATCCGTCCACAAAACATTTTTCCAATACCCTTCTGGCTTGTCCACGTGATCTTTAGCAAACTGCAGATGAGCAGCAATGTTCTTTTTGGAGAGCAGTGGCTTTCTCCTTGCAACCCTGCCATGCACACCATTGTTGTTCAGTGTTCTCCTGATGGTGGACTCATGAACATTAACATTAGCCAATGTGAGAGAGGCCTTCAGTTGCTTAGAAGTTACCCTGGTGTAGGTGCAATTAGTAATTAAGTGATCAATCTCATTAAATATTAAATCAGTCTCATTAATTAATCTCATTAAATCAGTCTCATTGGATCAGTCTCATTAATTAATACCATTAATTTTGGTGCTTAATAAGAAATTACCAAACAGCTAAATTATGGTATATTCCAAATTATTATGATCACTTACTGTATTACACAACTCATATGCACCTTGGAATTCTTTGAGGTTGGGCGACTTCAAAAATATCGGAACACAATAAACACATTCTTTTAAGTTCGTTTCTTAAGACACGAGAATAGTTATAATTATCAGACATAATGAATTTTCACTACACACAATAAACACAGTTTCAACAATAAATTGAATTTATTATAACAAAGATAAAAATGGATAATAGCAGTTGGAATCATTATATACAAATATGATATGATATGGTATGTGTGTGTGTGTGTGAGAGAGGCCTTATGACCACGTGTTTCTAAGTACAGCAAGAGAGTTAGCTTTCGTTGCCAATTAAGATGTGTTGGCCACGTGTGGAGACACAGATTAGCCTTGTGTCGCTAGCTAAGACAAAGGAATGCTAGCTAAGGTGTGTTTGTGTGTGTGGCCTGTGGCCTAAGCAAAAAGGTTAGCCTAGCTTGCTAATGAGACAAAATAATTAGCCGTGTGTTTAGCTAAGGTGTGCTTGTGAGGCCTGTGTGTGTGTGTGTGTGTGTGTGTGTGTGTGTGTGTAGGCCTCGTGGTGAACAAAAGGTTAGCCTACCCAGATAGCAAAAGGGCATTGATTCAACGGGGAACCATTGGCATGTTCTTCGACCATACGCCGTCGAATCATCGTGGATCACCGGCGTTGATTCAACACCGCTTTGCTCATATGAGTTTGCGTTGAAACGACGTTGAAAAGTGGATGGTGGCCGACAGAGAATAGACCCCCTTTCACCCTTTATTCAACTACGGATTTCGGTCGATTTATAGTTTAATTTTCGGTGATGATTCATCCAACTTTACTTCCTGTTTTATGTACAACAGGAAGGCTACAAATTAAGCAAAACAGGCTAAATTAAACTAGCTAACAATAAAGCATCGGGGCTCTTGCCTAGGATGAACACACACATGCATACTTCAACCATGAAAGTGAAACTTAATTTATATCAATGTGCGTAGGCTACGTCCTGTTTTATGTACAACAGGATATAAAAATGCATGCAACAATGCACCTCTCCTAATGTTTGTCAAGCTATCTAATGAGGCATAACTTTTAACATTTATAAGGAACAGAACACACTTGAACAAGTTCTTAGAAACATTTTATGATTTATTTATAATTTATAATTGTGGCCTATTCCTCCTGCGGCACAGACACCTGTACATGGAAACAGAAAAACATAACCAAAATTAATTTGATGCAGCATTGATAAAGAAAGTCAGCAGTAGGCTATGGGTTTCTAAATGCCACCCTACCTCACGTCTCCTCATCCCTCCCTCTCTCTCTGGCGCATACTTAAGCCACTTCTTGATTGCGTCACTAAAAGTAGCGTGTGCACTCCTGGCAGCTGCTTTTGTAGAGCATCTGAAAGAAAAAGAACAAAACAACATTGAGACTTTGCATGGTGATAATTGTTAAAGTTTGAGTTGTTAAGACTATGCACGTCACACTCTAGTGGTAGGTGGCAAGTAATGGTACTAGTACAGAAAATATATGTAAAAATCAGAAACCATAGATGTGAATCTTGTGACAATTTAAACGGGATTAAAAAAAAAACATTTTAATTTCCCCATTGACACAAAGCGGAAATAGAAATGCCACTACCGGACCGTTCGTCACTCAGTCAGCCTCCCTGGACTTGCCTGCACACCTGCTTTTTCTGAGTAAGGCGCCTGGTGAGTTTCTTAATCCTTTTTAATCCTTTGCATCTTTCACAATATGTTTGTCGTTGTCGTTATAATCGTAATGTTACAGTTAGTGAAGGAGTTATCAAAGAACGTTTAGAAGTAGTGTGCAAGTACTTGCGACAGCTTACTATTTTACCCTCTTTTACAGCTTTGTGCACATGCATAACCTACCAAACAGGACATCATGGATCTTGGTGTCCTTAAACGCAGTTTTTTCCCCCTTTCCAGCCCAGTTAAATTGGCTGGCCAAGCTGTTGACCAGGAGGCTATGCAGCATCCGCCTCACTGTGACCCCTACGTCAGTTCCTCCACAAAGGGCTAAGGTAGACACCTGATAGAATAAAATGTAGCATGAAGACAATAATGAGAAAGTATTCAGTGTTTATCATTGTTTCATTGATTCACAATGATATTAAGTATTTGTGTTTCTTTTTGCAGGTGTTGCAGATGACTGGAAAGGAAAGGTAAGACTCAATAAGTACCATTAGCTGCTTTTGTTTGGCATCTTCCTTCACCAGGGCCTCTGCTGCCAAAAACTCCTCCATGGTGGAGAGTGGGAGCTTGATTAGGGGCGATGTCTGGGGTGTGTCTTGTCTCCCCATCTCTCTCCTTAGGGCCCTGACCTCTTGCGCCAGTCTTCCTACTTCCCCCTTCAGCTCCCTGTTTTCCTCCCTCAGCTGGCCAAGGAGAGCGATGACTGTGCTGATGCCCATGTCTGTTAAGTAACACCAAACATTAGGACTTTTATTTCATATTGCTGGTCATTTTTGAACAGTGATTACAGTTGATGACTCACCACGCAGCAACTGATTGTTCCCCTGTTGCGATGGCAGAGGTGTGGCTGAAATATCAGAGAGTACAATTTAGTTCACTTCAAGGTGCGCCTTAATTTAAATTTCTTTTCTAAATTTACAATTTTCATGTTGATTGATTGATTTCCTCTTTGACTTAATGGAAGCGGTGATGTGGCTGGGGTGAATCTGAAAAATTGTATAGTCAGTTGATCAAAATGCATCTACATAGATATTTGTTTGTCGTTTTGTTGTTTTTTTGTCGTTTTTGGCATAAATAAAGGCAATGCATAGTTACCATGGGTTAGCGGCTGGCTGTGAAGGAAAGGGCCTGGCGGGGTTTCTGAAGACGGTGAATCTGAAAAATAGTAAGCAGTCAGTTTTCCTCCCTCAGCTGGCCAAGGAGAGCAATGACGGTGCTGATGCCCATGTCTGTTAAGTAACACCAAACATTAGGACTTTTATTTCACATTGCTGGTCATTTATGACCAGTGATTACAGTTGTGGACTCACCACGCAGCAACTGATTGTTCCCCTGTTGCAATGGCAGAGGTGTGGCTGAAATATCAGAGAGTACAATTTAGTTCACTTCAAGGTGCGCCTTAATTTAATTTCTGTTCTAAATTCACAATTTTCATGTTGATTGATTGATTTCCTCTTTGACTTACCATGGAAGCGGTGACGTGGCTGGGGTGAATCTGAAAAATTGTATAGTCAGTTGATCAAAATGCATCTACATAGATATTTGTTTGTCGTTTTGTTGTTTTTTTGTCATTTTTGGCATAAATAAAGGCAATGCATAGTTACCATGGGTTAGTGGCTGGCTGTGAAGGAAAGGGCCTGGCAGGGTTTCTGAAGACGGTGAATCTGAAAAATAGTAAGCAGTCAGGCAGTCAGTTTTCCTCCCTCAGCTGGCCAAGGAGAGCAATGATGGTGCTGATGCCCATGTCTGTTAAGTAACACCAAACATTAGGACTTTTATTTCACATTGCTGGTCATTTATGACCAGTGATTACAGTTGTGGACTCACCACGCAGCAACTGATTGTTCCCCTGTTGCGATGGCAGAGGTGTGGCTGAAATATCAGAGAGTACAATTTAGTTCACTTCAAGGTGCGCCTTAATTTAATTTCTGTTCTAAATTCACAATTTTCATGTTGATTGATTGATTTCCTCTTTGACTTACCATGGAAGCGGTGACGTGGCTGGGGTGAATCTGAAAAATTGTATAGTCAGTTGATCAAAACACATCTACATAGATATTTGTTTGTTGTTTTGTTTTTTTAGTCGTTTATGGCATAAATCAAGGCAATGCATAGTTACCATGGGTTAGTGGCTGGCTGTGAAGGAAAGGGCCTGGCGGGGTTTCTGACGACGGTGAATCTGAAAAATAGTAAGCAGTCAGTTGATCAAAACATATCTTCACTTACTCACTGGTATTTTAATTTCTGGCATAAATAAAGGAAATGCATAGTTACCATGAGTTAATGGCTGGCTGTGAAGAAACAGGCCTGGCTGGGTGTCTGAAGACAGAAATGAAAGCATTATTATTTCAGACAACTTCTAGGTCTTTAGTAGAACAACAACAACAAGTGGTACAGATAGTCACCTTCATTAAGGGAGGGGAATTGCCACTCGCTGTCCAGCTGAGTGGCGTCAATAGATGGTGGCCTCCTCCCCCTACGGCTTGGTCCTGCCTCCTCCTCGCTGTCCTCCTCCAAATACCTTTTGTTTGGTCTTTAAAATAAACCCAGGACCTTACTGACACAGCTCAAAACACAAACAAAACCGTAATTGAACTTATAACTGCAAGTTGTGATTTAAAAAAGAAAACACTTTTACCGTCTTTTCCTTGGCCCCATCTCACCATCATCCGATTGCAGGTCTGCTGTAAGGCAGCCTTCCTCAAGCGATCGGGTCAGGTAACGTCTTGCTTTGGCAAAGGTGCCTGAAAGGGAAGGCAGTCTTAATGAAATTGGCTTAATGCAGTATTGAAGTATTGTCATTGGTTTAATGAAGTAGCTATGCAGCTCACCACAGGTTGCCAGCACCCTTATTTTTTGATGGAATCGCCATCCTTGTGCAGTTCATGGCGGCCTTCACAGCTTTGTTTCCGCCAAAGGGTGGCCAGTAGCATCCCACTTCTCCGTCAACATCTACCACCCAGCTGGACGGCACAACTGCTGCACTCCGGTCTTGGAATTCCACAACTTTCCAAATCTGTGCCATCTATAATAAAAAAAATAAAAAAAGTACTCCATGGAAAGGATAGTTAGTGCCTGCCATCCAGCTGGAGTACTCCAACTGTCCAGATTCCTTCTAATGCATAAGTAAAGATGTGTTTCTTTGTGTGTGTGTGTGGTTTTTTTTTGTGTTTTTTTTTCTTCCCATATAGGTTTACGAATGGTGACGAAGAGGGATTGCCACAAAGGTCTCTCCATCTGGGAACAACACACATTTGCCCTGGACAACCTCAAGCCGGTCAACGTTAAGGCAGCTGTCTATGCCAAATACTCTGTAGCAGCCAATGCTTGTGGAGGGGCAAGGATAGTGGAAATATGACTCCCTCCTCTTGAATTTCATGTAAACCACAAAGACAGAGTCACCATGTTTAATTATGTTTTTCACCATTACAATTTCATTTTTAATCACTAGGCAATCATCGCCCTGCTTTGAAGAAAAACAGAAATCATTGAAATGCACTTTTTTAAATTGCTGGCCAGAACTTAAGTGTTGGGGTAATGGGCCCTCCTGGTGTGGGTGTAACAACTGTGGTTGTGTAGGTGGTGGTGGAAATAAACAAACTGGCTCCTCTGAAAGGCGTTTGACAACCTGTTGTAAAGGTTGAGATGGCTTGCGTAGCATTTTTTTTAGTTTACCCAAATAATTCTCGTAAGGAAAGGATGAGATGTTGTCTAGGGAACCATACTGGCGGTACTCATGTGTCAGATGTATTGTTTGATGTACGCTAAACACAATCTCGTCTTTACCATACACCTCTCCAAAATGCTTTACAAAAGCCATTAACAATTTTTCGGAAAAACAAACCATACTTTCAGAAATGTTTGGTGTGAGTAGCAAAAACATGGCCACAGAAAACAACATGAAGTTTTCATAGAGATCTTGTGGAAGAATGTCCCTCAGAACTAATGGCCCACTGTAAATCATAAATTGGCGCAGCTCTGCCGCTTTCCACCTATCAATTTCGGCGAGTTCACGGGGTTTCCGTGCAAATTCAGCTGGAGTATAGGGACGAAGCTGTATTAACTTTTCGGAGATGGCTTTAATGGCTCTTGTAGGCTGCCTTGTAGAGTTTTTCCCCCTCATCCAAAAATGTATCAACTTTTTCATAACGCCAAGGCAACATAAATGCATATAATCTATTGGGAAGGCAGACACCATTTTCACCAGACCTGTCAGAGGACTTCTGTTGATGTGGTGGTCCTCATCTACCATATTTTCAAACTCCTCGTCTGACCTTAGCCTAACATCAGTCTCAGGATACATCATTTTTTTCTGCCAAATACCAGTCTGATGGCATTTATCGCATCCGGAGTACCCATTATGGCATTTAATTTGTTTTACAAATGTTCGAGCAGGAGCATCACAAATGAAGGATGAAATGGCCACCCTCAGCTTTCTACCTCCAAATGTTACCCCATTGCAAAGCAGATCAGAGAGGTCTTTAACAAACTGCGTCAGATAATCAAACACATTGGAGGGTTTTCCAGGGCCACAAAAGATGCCAACTAAAAACGGTGTTCTGGTGTAATCGCAATCAATCAGTGCCAAAATAGGCCAAAACTGAAGCCTGGTGCTTTTGAAAATAGGGAGACCATCGATGTTAAATTGAACTCTTATTGTTTGAATAACATCTGGTAAATGGATGGTGCTTAATTTGGACAAAATTCCCTTTGCCAAGCCAAAATGGAAGTATTCCCCATTACCTACGGTCTGTAATGGTACTGCAGGCTTAGTGCCCAATAAGGTCCTAGCATCCTTGGGCAGTTCAGGGTGGCTTGTTCTCAAAATGGTCAACAGAGCAGTAATGGCAATCAAAGGCACAGAGAATGATGCAGCCCAGTGTTTTAATTTTTGGTGAAGCCCTGACTCTTCAAAAGAGTCACCATCAATATGACTGTCACTGTCACCCTCTGAAGACATGCTACTGCTGTCAGACTCTGCATCACTGCACCCTCCCAACTCAACAGAATCCCCACCATCCTCATCTAAACCCATTGATGATGCAGGCCTGGGTGATGCAATTGAAGGAGAGACTTGAGCAGCAGGATTACCCAGAGCTGACTCAAAATCGGACAGAATCTGCCTTTCTGACATTTCAGTAGCTGTCACAACATGTCTTCTTTTTGACCAATAAGAAGCCATGTTCTCTCCCCTAAAGAAATAAATGTCTGCAGTACCTTTTGAGGGAATGACGGGGTAGTGGTCTTCAGGTTCCATTGAGGTAAACATGGGGGGAACAAAGACAACAACATTTACGTCATTACATTTGAAATAACCTTATACACACACACACACACACACACACACACACACACACAGTTCAAACAATTGTTTTATAGAAAGTTCTGTTTTAATACCAACAATGTTTTAACAATGTCTGGAGTCATGTTCTAATGGCTGCGACCCATACTGCCCTACAAAGCCAAAAGACTTTAATATCACTTAAGGTCAACATGAGTTATTGCCATTTTTGGAACAGAGGACATCAGTTGTATCATGTGATGAATTATTTCGAGTCATTTCTGTTTTTTTCTAGTAACAATAAGACGTCGTTTTTACCGTAACTTCCAAAAGCAAAGGGAAAACCAAGGCAGAAGCCTGTAATGAGTCTGATGAGTTAAGGTCTTTTGGTTTGTAGGGCAGTATAGGCCTACAGCGTTACAAAGCCCAGCCCCCTCAAGCCGGGTATAGAGCTACCGGTTATAACCACGGCCTATATACTCAATTGAAATGCTTTGTTTTCACTCCATCAAGACCACTACTTTGACTAATTTTCAACTAAACAATGCATCTGCATGTTTATTGTATTAGTTGAGGGAATATAAGCAATTTCGTTCGTGGTACCTCAAACAAAGTGGTCACTACAGAAGCGTTGGTAGCCTGGATAATCTTTAAAGTTCATGGCCGCGAGGCGCGACCCATGGCTACACAAAAGAACAGGTCAGCTCAAAACGACATGCGACCTAGGCCTACATGCTCGATTTAAACGCTAAGTTTTCACACCAACGCTAAGTTTTCACTCCAACAAGACAACTACTTCGACTCGTTTTTCGATTGAATAATGCATCTGCATTGTTGTTGTTTCAAATGGATACTAGTTGAGGGAAATTTCTCCAACGCGTGATATGACTGAAGTTCATCATAACTTCTTAAACTGCTTGAAATTGTATTCGAAATTCCCTTTATTAATAGTGACTGAATAATGGTACGTACCAGATGTCCAGGGATGAATGAAAATGTAGCATGGTCCAGTGTTTTTCTCAATGTTGTTTGGTCCAAGCGTAACAGCAGGCCGATCCACAAGAGGGTCGCGATCCAACCGAGTGGTGTGGGAGTTTCACGTGCACCCAGGTATATAACGAAAATGACGTCATCCAGTAAACAGCAGTGGTAATCGCACTGCATTATGGGACAGCGTGGGACATCCAACGACATATCGCTACGTATACGTACTGGAAGTTTTCAATGTTGAAAACTGGCCGGCAAAAGTGACAATGGTTCAACATTGTATATTCGACCTTCTCTGACGGTCGACAGATCAACCTTTACCCACGGTGATTCAACAGTGATAAATCGACCTTCTCCGATGGTGGAGAAATCGACGTTTCACGGCGCCGTTTCAGCGTTGATTTTCTGACTTACGACGGAAACCAACCATTCTGACCAAGAATCGGCGCCGTTTCAACGTCCCTCTGCTATCTGGGTAGCTTGCTAACGAGACAAAAGAATTAGCCGTGTGGCTAGCTAAGATGTGTTTGTGAGGCCTGTGGCCACGTGTTTCTAAGTAACAAAGGACTAGCCGGTAGCTAACCCACTAGCTCATGACACTACTAAATCCACTGAAATCTTGATGAGGTCAAAATGTGTAATAAGGAAATTGAGGATGTTAGTAAGGGATAGAGAAGCATGCACAGCCTATCTATTAAACAATTGAGAGGTCAAAACAAAATAGAACAATCATCAATTCAACATCCTAAGTGTTTACAGTGTACACAATTAAACCGTTCCTGAGTTTAAATTCACACTGCTTCATAAAAGCTAATTCCTAAGACTAGGTTTTGCCCAAAATTTGCCAGTCTTACTTCAGTATCTTGCCTCTACGCGAGATTATGAGAAGATGTTCCGAGACTTTGAGTTTCACCGTGGTGGAGCATGTGAGTCGCTTCCGTGGGAAGCAGAGGATTTCTTGGTCCGACGCGTAGTCGCTCTTGATGAAAAGAGATTCTCTGATCAGACAATGTGCAGAGCTTTTTAATTAGAAGGATCCGGTCGCTTCTAAACTTTAAATGAACTGTTCTGGGCTGCAGTTCATAACGTTACTATTATAGACAAACAAACCGGCTGTAGCTCAACCGAGAGAGAGAGAGATAGCATGATTTAAGCGGTTCTACCATGGCCAAGGGTAAACAAAAACCGTGTTGAATCGTATTCTTGGGAGAAAGACGTCTTTTCTTGGGTTTTCTGGTGCGGGGTATCTCTTTGTGTCCAGATGGCTTGACATCCAAGACGAGAGAGAGGAAGTATGGTGGATTTCCGGGTCCCTTATGGAGTCATGGAGGAAGTGACATAGATGATCCCACCCACGCGTGACGTAGGTCAACGCGGAAGTTGGCTGATGAGAAATGTAGTTTCTTAAAGGGACTGTACCTACACTGGGGTCCTTTGTGACCTTGCTGACTATTACACGCCTTGCTCTTTGAGTGATCTTTGTTGGTCGACCACTCCTGGGGAGGGTAACAATGGTCTTGAATTTCCTCCATTTGTACACAATCTGTCTGACTGTGGATTGGTGGAGTCCAAACTCTTTAGAGATGGTTTTGTAACCTTTTCCAGCCTGATGAGCAACAACGCTTTTTCTGAGGTCCTCAGAAATCTCCTTTGTTTGTGCCATGATACACATGGGCGCTGTGTGAGACGACTGCCTCTCCAGTAGCTCTGTAGTTTTTAGCTCTTTAAACTTCTTTTTTTCCACCTTTTTTTTTACTTTTTTGCTCTTCTTACGAAGACATAGTGTGTTTAACTATATAACATGGATATATTTAACTTTAACACACAACCAGGAGCCAGTTTTCTCACTTATTCGAGAGAGGAGCTGCTGGACCTGAAAACAGTGGGACAAGCCAGGATACGACACCCCATCCCGGCGGAGCTGAGGAGGAAACCCAGGGGCTGCAAAGCTGGAACTAAGCTAAAGACTAGGCTAGCAGACAACCGGTGGTGCTACAAACCATCCATTCCCTCCGTTATCATGGGGAATGTGAACTCGCTGCCAAATAAAGTTGACGAGCTTTCTGCTCTGAACAACCAGCAGATTTATCGGGAGAGCAACTTATTTATCTTTACAGAGACATGGCTAACACACCTTGTACCGGATGCTAATGTGGACCTGCGGGGATTCACTGCTGTGAGAGCCAACAGAGCCACTAACACATGCGGGAAAAGCAAAGGTGGGGGACTCATCAATGTTAACAACCGCTGGTGTAACCCGGGACATATCTCTGTAAAGACAGTTTTATGTTGCCCAGACTTGGAGCTGCTAGCCGTTAGCCTGCGGCCATATTATCTGCCGAGGGAGTTCAGTCACGTGATCACCATCTGTGTTTACATCCCTCCAAAGGCAGATGCAGCCGCTGCATGTGAGAGGATTCACTCTGTCACAGCAAGGCTGCAGACACAGCACCCTGAGGCATTTATGATCAATTCTGGGGACTTTACTCATGCTACTTTGGACTCTACTTTGGCTGCTTTTTACCAGGCTGTGGATTGTCCAACAAGGAACAACAGGACAATTGACTTGCTGTATGCTAATGTGAGGGATGCATACAGAGTCACACCCCTCCCCCCACTAGGGAAGTCTGACCACAACCTTTTATTTATTTAGCTTTTGCCATAGGAAGATATATATATATATACACACATACATACATCATGGCATGGGAAACCACAACAGCTTGCCCCATTGTACCGAATCTGCATGTCTTTAAACTGTGGGGGAAACCGGAGCACCCGGAGGAAACGGGGAGAACATGCAAACTCCACACAGAAAGGCCCCTGTCCGCCGTGAGGTTCGAACCCGGAACCTTCTTGCTGTGAGGTGACAGTGCTAACCACTACACCACCGTGCTGCCTGCAAACCTGGTTCTTCTACAGCCGAAGTACACCCCCCCCCGGTTCAAAGGCAGCCTGCAACAACTGGCTCCATCAGGAGGTGGTCCCCTGAAATGGAAGATGCCCTCAGAGACTGCTATGACATCATGGACTGGGATGTGCTGCTTAGCCCACACTGTGAGGACATAGAGGGGCTGACACACTGTCTGACAAATTACCTCAACTTCTGTGCAGACGTGGTCTCCCCCACTAAGACTGTATGGTGTTACTGTACCCTAATAACAAGCCATGGGTAACACAAGAAGTCAAAGCTGTCCTCAACAGGAAGAAGGCTGCCTTCAGGAGCAGGGATAGGGAGGCAATGAAAGTGGCACAGCAGGAGGTGAAATGCTGCATGAGGGAAGCTAAGGACAGCTACAGGAGAAAGGTGGAGCAGAAGCTGAAGGAGAACAGCATGAGGGAGGTCTGGGAAGGTGTGAAAACCATCACAGGCCACAATACAAAGACCAGAGTTGTTGAGGGGACAGTGGAGAGGGCGAACGAGTTGAATGGCTTCTTCAATCAGTTCAACCAGCCCACATCCCCCCCACCCTCTCCCTCACTGCAGCCATCTCTCCTTCTTCCCTCAACACACCTCCCCCCAGTCATCACAGCAGCCCCCTCCTCTCCCTCCTCCCCCACCTCAACACAGACTCCTCCATGCATTACTGCAGACCAGGTCAGAGGTCAACTGAGGAAGCTTCACCACAGGAAAGCAGCAGGCCCGGACAAGGTGTGTCCACGACTACTGAAGACCTGCGCTGATGAACTGGGTGAACCACTCCAACGCATCTTCAACCTCAGCCTGCAGCTGGGGAGTGCCAACCCTCTGGAAGACATCATGTATCGTTCCAGTTCCCAAAAAGAATCGGCCCACCGAGCTGAACGACTTCCGACCGGTGGCGCTCACTTCACATCTGATGAAGACGTTGGAGCGTCTCTTCCTCAGCCTCCTCAGACCCCAGGTACAACATGCCCAGGACTGTCTGCAGTTTGTGTACTGGGCAGGTGTTGGTGTGGAAGACGCCATCCTCTACCTGCTACATCGAGCCCATTCGCATCTGGATAAGGGAAATGGCACAGTGAGGATCCTCTTCTTGGACTTCTCGAGTGCCTTCAACACCATCCAGCCCCTACTGCTTCAGGACAAACTGAATAGGATGCGAGTGGACCCCTGCCTGGTCACCTGGATCTCCAGCTACCTCACTGACAGGCCGCAGTACATCAGGCTGAAGGACATCACGTCTGACACTACAATTAGCAGCACCGAAGCACCCCAGGGCATGGTGCTGGCCCCTCTTCTCTTCACCCTGTACACCGCCGACTTCTGCTACAACTTGGAGCTGTGTCACATTCAGAAGTTTGCCGATGACACAGCCATCGTTGGGTGTATCAATGATGACAGAGAGGAGGAGTATAGGAGCCTGGTGAGGGACTTTGCTGTGTGGTGCAACAGGAACCATCTGCAGCTCAACACCTCGAAGACCAAGGAGCTGGTCATTGACTTTGGGAGGTCCAGACCAAGGTCACGACCAGTTGTGATCGAGGGAGTCGAGGTGGAGGCTGTGGATTCCTACAAGTACCTCAGGCTGTGGCTGGACAGCAAGCTGGACTGGACTTGCAACACCAATCACTTATACAGGAAGGGACAGAGCAGGCTATACTTCCTTAGGAGGCTGCGGTCCTTTAACATCTGCAGGAAACTCCTGTGGATGTTCTATCAGTCTGTGGTTGCCAGTGTCCTGTTTTACACCGTGGTGTGCTGGGGGGGCAGCACATCCAAGAAGGACACATCCAGGCTGGACAAACTGATCAGGCGGGCCGGCTCTGTGGTTGGCGTGAAGCTGGTGATGGTGTCAGAGAAGAGGTCTATGGACAAACTATTGAACATCATGGACGATGCCAGTCACCCTCTGCACATGGTCATCAGCAACCAGAGGAGCCTGTTCAGTGACAGAATGCTCCTTCCCAAGTGCAGGACGAACAGACTCAAAAACTCCTTTGTCCCTCACACCATCAGACTGTACAACTCCTCTCTGGGGGGGAGGAGGGGTAACAGGAGGACAGAGGACGGGAAAGAGCAGTAGCCTAGCCTAACAATAAGCAATACCGGACAATGTGCAATATAATGTGCAATATAAAGTGCAATATCTTTCCTGCTTCCCACACACACACTTACCCTAACCGCACTTCTCCCCCTTTCCCCTCCTCCCCCTTCCTCTCTTCCCCATATCTTATTCTTTTATATTTGTACAGTATATGTAAATACTTAATTTATTTTAATTTATCTAGAAGTTTTCTCTATTTCTTTTCTCTGTTTATCTGTAATGATGCTGCTGGAATCTTAATTTCTCTGAGGGAACCCTCCCAAAGGGATCAATAAAGTTTTATCTAATCTAATCTAAAACAGGGTGCCCACTCACACCTGATTGTCATCCCATTGATTGAAAACAGCTGACTCTAATTTCATCTTCAAATTAACTGCTAATCCTAGAGGTTCACATACTTTTGCCACTCACAGATATGTAATATTGGATCACTTTCCTCAATAAATAAATGACCAAGTATAACATTTTTGTCTCATTTGTTTAACTGGGTTCTCTTTATCTACTTTTAGGACTTGTGTGAAAATCTGATGATGTTCTAGGACGGTCATATTTTTACAGAAATATACTTACTTACGCCTCTTCGTCCCAGGCGGGACAAAAGGCATCAACAAGGCTATGCAGAAATATAGAAAATTCTAAAGGATTCACAAACCTTCAAGCACCGCTGTAAGTAAGGGATAAACCACAATGGGTCATGCTCTTACAGAAATTATAATCCATACCACACTCAACCACCCAAAAATAGACCTCACTAAAATACCTAAGGGCCAGTCAGCTTTAATTTGAGGTTAATTTGAGGGTATTTTCATCCAAACAGGTGAATAGTGAGGATGCGTAGCACTTTTCATATTTTTATACTTTGTGTCTAATGATCAGGAACTCATTAGGAACAAGAAAAGATTATTAATAAATAGAGAAATGTTCACAGCCAGAGTACATATGCAGAGATAGAGTAGTACATCAGTTTATTATGTGGTAATTACATATTAAAAAGCTTGTTGGTTTACATAGTTGGTGGTTCTTACTCTTAAACAGTGAACCCAAATCAGCAAACTGTATCAGGACAAGTCACAGAGTGTTGAGTGCCGGACAGAGAGAGAAATACACACCACCAACACATGTGATAGCATATATATGGTACATGGCTGATTTGAATAACCCCTGGATCCTCCATGTTGTTTTTGGACAAGAGAAAAAATGGAGAAAGTCATGTTTCCATAATCTCCTGATTATTACAAACAGCAATTTCATCAAAATTTCATCATGGACTTCCTAACTCTGTCCTCTAGCAGCCATTATTGGATTACAGTCTCATGTACTAGCACTTCAATAATCATTTTCAGCTTTGAATTCAAAATGTCGTTCTTTTTTTCATCTTTTCTCTGCCAGGTCTTTCTCTTTACATCCCAGCCAGTACTTCCCGATGGATCTCGGGTATGGAGGGTTTACGTAGTCGATGCGTTTGGTCTGGAGATCCACTCTGTAGTATTTATCTGAATTAAAAAAAAAAAAAAAGTTACAGGTTTCTTAGAACACGTGATTAACAAATCAGAAAGCTTAAAATAGCCTACTACATTTCTTACAAAGAGAATATTAGTAATTATTATACATACAGGAGACTTTTTCCATGGAATAAAAATGTGTTCTATTCCCTTCTAGCGGGTTTCATTCATTCGGTTTGATAGCATGCAATATTGTTAGCATATTGCTTATCCTACATGTATTACATCACTCTACCCAATGGAGAATAAGCATTGAATATGGTCTACGATATTGCACAGTTGTCAAGGCAACATGATGTCACACGCCGGAACTGATGCGAATATTCAATGAGAGAGTCTTCTGCTGCGCATGCGCATAAACATTTCTTTGTTTGCCGGGAAAGAGAAAGACGCATTGAACACCCGAAAGGCTACCAAAACTTCATTAGATATTCTTCAGGTACACTGTAAAAAAAGAATAGTCGAGAATACTTGAAATTTCAAGGCAACAGTCTGCATTAAGAATTTTATGTTTTGCCAACGATGTATGCCCATGATAATCCAAACTATGATAACACTGTTATCTTTATTAAGAATTCTTAATTAAGTCAATTTTCAATTCCTCATTCTGCCAACATAGATTTCTCTTTTTGCTGAACAGTGGCATTCACAGTAGTACAAAAAGGCAATTGAGGTTCTCACAATTTTGGGGGGGGCTTTTTTCACCTTTATTTGGATAGGACAGTGTAGAGACAGGAAATGAGCAGGAGAGAGAGATGGATCAGGAAATTACCTCAGGTCGGAATTGAACCCGGGTCCCCGGACTTATGGTATGGCGCCTTATCCACCTGAGCCATGACAACATGATCTTCAACCGGAGAGAGAACCACATTGCCCAGCCCTTGCATTTGGGAGAGGAAACCCCGTGTCTTGGTCATTAAGAGCATGTGCTGAATAAACACCTGTGGCAATTATGTATTTTCAATTCAGATTATTCACTATTGCATATTTACACATCATTGAGGTGCACCCTATCAGTTTGATGTGGATTTTTCTGTTCGTTAATAATTATTCATATTTTCTTGTCCATTCAATTGTGAATATGGAATTACTTGAACAAAGCATAATTCTATTTTTTAGAATTATCCACATCAAGAAAAATCCACATCAAACTGATAGGGTGCACCTCAATGATGTGTAAATATACAATAGTGAATAATCTGAATTGAAAATACATAATTGTCACAGGTGTTTATTCAGCGCATGCTCTGAATGACCAAGACACGTGGTTTCCTCTCCCAAATGCAAGGGCTGGGCAATGTGGTTCTCTCTCCAGTCGAAGTTCATGTTGTCGTGGCTCAGGTGGATAAGGCGCCCTACCATAAATCCGGGGGCCTGGGTTTGATTCTGACCTGAGGTCATTTCCTGATCTCTCTCTCCTGTCTCTACACTGTCCTATCCAAATAAAGGTGAAAAAAGCCCCCCCGAAAATTGTGATTGCCTTTTTGTACTACTGTGAATGCCACTGTTCAGCAAAAAGAGAAATCTATGTTGGCAGAATGAGGAATTGAAAATTGACTTAATTAAGAATTCTTAATAAAGATAAAAGTGTTATCATAGTTTGGATTATCATGGGCACATCGTTGGCAAAACATAAAATTATTAATGCAGACTGTTGCCTTGAAATTTCAAGCATTCTCAACTATTCTTTTTTACAGTGTATATTTGCAAGAGAAAAACATACCAACGGACATCGAAAAACTGGAAAAGAGAGTGTGTATGTCAGTGGTGAACCGTTACTATTAGAGCTGAGACTTCAGCTCAGCCGAAACTTAGCCAGACATGAAAACAGCAACAGGGCAAAGGATTTTGCGAGGGATTAGTGGTAGGCCACTAGGTCGCGCCGTTGTGTGTAGCTGTCAATGTTGATTTTAAAAGTAACTAAGTAAATTACACAGGGAAATGAATACATAAGTCTGAGTGAAAAATACTGTGGCGAGTGTGCAGAGTGGAAGAAGAGTCTGGAGACAAATCTTAGTTTCTCGGTTGGTAGCCTGTGCTACTTGCTCTCGATAGACAGCACTGGCTTGACTGCTTTATTAGCATTTGCTAACACTACTGATGAACACTACACTGGCTGGAAGGTGACTTCACTGCTGCACTGAAGGCACAGACTCATGGTTAAGCTCACGTTAGCCTTCGAGAAGGTCTAGTGCGATAAATTTTTGTTCCCTCCCACTATAATCAAAATCTGATTGGTTAATCAGTCATCTGTCTCTTCCTACATAAACACACTGCCATGGCCTTCTGTCCCAGCAATGAAGTCCTAAGTAGTGAGTGAGCAGCTCTAAACTCTTCTCAGCCTAGAGACAACAAACAAACAAACAAACAAAGAAACAAACAAAAAATCTCATTGGATAACGATTTTAAAGGTCCCATGGCATGAAATTTTCACTTTCTGAGGTTTTTTAACGTTAAAATGAGTTCCTCTGACCTTCTTAAGTCACCCCAGTGGCTAGAAATTTCATAATGTGTAAACCAAACTATGCCCAACATTTGAGAATGGCGTGTCAAAACAGCACGTTGATAAGCTCTTCCCTTTACTACGTCAGCAAGGGAGATGATCCCCACGACCCCCCTCTGGATTCCCACCCACTGTATGGATTGCCCCGCCCAGTTGTAGTGAGGAGACCACAGAGGACACAACAACATGGCATCACCTAAGCGAGCGAAACATGGAAATTGCGCTGTACATGGATGTGACAACACAGAAAAGAGTCTGTTTTTACTGCGGACGGGAGAGCCCCTGAAGACGCAGTGGCTTAATTTTATTTACTTCAATAATACACCGTCAAGTCTACCTAAGATGGTGTATGTTTGTTGGAAGCATTTTCCTGAGGAATGTTTCCACAACTTGGGACAGTACAGGGCAGGTTTTGCACATCAACTGACACTGAAGCCTGGGTCCGTACCAAGCATCCCTGCCGCATCAGCAACAAACACCGAACAAGTAAATGTATAACTGGTCGTTTTGCCGTGTTTTAAAATCGGTGCGTTAGCCTAGCAATGGCTATATTAGCTGTGCAACTAACCGCTTCCTGCAGTTAGCCAGGTAATCTGCGCTACAAAACTAAAGAGCATGCAGCATGCTCTGTTAAACTGAGTTTAGTCTGGAAATTGACTGTAACTTATGAGCTTATGTTTGACTATTGCTCTGCAATGCATGTCTTCTGTTGGATAAGCGCTATGTTGCTGTAGTTGCTGCTTCTATACTCTTTGGTTATGGAGTGCGTGTTCAAGCCTAGGGTATTATACGTTCGTAAACTACCACTCCGAACACTCTCACTCTCTGTTCTCTGTGTCACGTTGAGTTTATGAAAGGAGTCCGAGGGACAACGGGGTTTTGTCTTAGCAGCGTGGCTACAGGCGCTGATAGCAGCGAGTATGTGTGTGCGCAACTTGGTCAAGCCCCTCCCCCTCCCCCCATGGCCCGCCCCCACCCTCTACCTTTCCCCGCCTCCTGCTTCTCATTAGCAAAACAACACACTGGGAAAAGTGCTGAAATGGGGCTTTCTCCCAGGAGGCTATATTTACGTGCCGAGGGTTCATTTCGAGAAAGGCTGCGGATATAACATCCGGAAGTCTCCACGAGCCCGTTTAAAGCATCAACAAACCACCATGCCATGGGACCTTTAATGTTTTCAGGACAGTAATTTCTGTCCTTTCATTTCTGAAGCACATTTGATAGAAAATGAGGCCAAATTAGAATTAGAAGAGAATAATTATCATTAAATTATGAAAGAAATTAAAGAATGAAAGAAATTAAATATAACATTTGAAATGCTGATATGTTTGGGCCTTCTCTGAATGCCTAGAAGACCCTGACAGTTCCCCTCTGGTGTGTGTATAATAATAATAATAATAATAATAATAATAATAATAATAATAATAATAATATTGGCTGGCTTTTTTTCATGGTACCGGTATATCAGATATATTCCATTCAGCTACTTGTTTTCGATTCATTCAATATCATGCTAGCTGAATGGAATATATCTGATATACCACTTAACGCCAGTCAATATTATTTAATTACTGCATTATTATTGTTAATATAGGCCCATTTTGACCTTAATGTAAGTTTTTCAACTATTTACTGTACATTATTATAGTTGTACCTAATAACCATTTGTACTTCCTCTGTACTGTCCCAATACCAGTTTGGTAAAGAATACCTTTCTGGAAGAAGTAGACGTTTTGCACAGGTATTGCTTTCTCTTGCACTTGCTCCAAATCATAGTAGTCGGTGTTGTCGTAGCTGTAGTCGTAGAGAGCTGGGCGTCTTCCACGTCTTTTCTTTTGGCCTTTACTTTGCCTTTGTGCTCCAAAATACCTTCTCAAAACAAACAGTATCTGTTCTTCCATATGTAGGATATCTATATTGTGTAATAACATCAACTGCACTACCTTGTAGCATACATTGGTAGCATACACCAGCTCTACAGTATTATATCAATCATTATTAAAAAGATGAATACTTTTTTTCTAAAATAAAAAGGTTATGACCTTGATGAAAAAAACAGCTAAAAAAACTTGTCAGATTTCTCCATGTAAAACATAAATAATGTACGTACCTCTCTTCGTAATCCAAACCTGCATCTTCCCAGAAGTATGACTGGATGAGTCTCCGTCTTTGGCCTTTGTTCTTTCTCCTGTAGCTGCTTTGGGTCCTGCTATGTCTTCCTGAAGCTACAGAAAGTGAAGGTGTAGGTGCAGGTGAAGAAGGTATGGAGTGCAGGTACAAGCGGCCCACCATTGCAGCATCTATTGGAGGTTTGATGCCCACCCAGTCTCTGGCAATGAACCGTGGCCCTTTGTGATGTCCTGATACTGGCATGCATAACACAGGACAGGAGCAGCAGAAGACATGTTAATAACATTTTTATGAATATATATATATAAAGGCTTTGGCTTAAAGTAGGGTCACACTTACAGCCTTGGAAGAGCGATTCGAAAAGGTCATCCCAGTTGTATTCACAGTACATGCCAGTGTAGTGAGTAAAGAGAACAGCCGGGGAGGCTTTGGTTATACGGTCACAATCCTCATGCGATGGCTGGTGCTTGAAGTAGTACTGATAATACCGTTCACCTGTGTACCCAGTAACAAACAGATGGTACAACTGTAGTGCAGTACAAGTTTACAATCATAGTGCTCCTTTTTTGACTAAAATTGTCATGCTCCACCCCAGACTTCCACTCCGGAGATTTATTATCTCCCAGTTCAGCACTAATCCGGATCCGGGACAGGACTTCCATCTTGCTGGCATTCACTTCCTGGTTTGTTCTGCTGTGTATAAAAAGGCCGAGGGGACTTTGCCAGAATGTCTCGTTGGTTTTTCACTTCGTCTCTGTGCCATTATTGCTTCTTGGATTTTGTTCTCTGTTTTGCCTGTTTCTTGTCACAGTTTTTTGCACTACGTTTTTGCCTTTTTTCATATTTGTTGTGCTATGTTTTTGTCTCAAGTTTTTTGTCTGGACTATTTTTTATGCTAGCGTTTTTTTGTCCTTGCCTGCCTCATTTTTTTTGTCCCTTGCTTTTTCTGGATTATTTTTGGTTTATTTTTTACTCCTATTAAATCTTTTTTTTAATTGGATTTACTGGTCTGTGTTCTGCTCTTGGAGCCTACTCACCACCCAAAACAGTACGTTCTGGCCAACATGGATCCAGCGGAACTGAACCATCTGAGAATGGCTATGCAGCAGCAAGGAGCCCTCCTCAGGACCCACCAACAGGAACTCAAGCAGATCACCCAGAACCTGGCCACCCTGTCCAACTCACTGAACCTTCTAGACACACAACTCCAGCACTCCCAAACTGTGCCTACCCCTGCCCAGCCACCTCCTTCACCTCCTGCCACCGCCACTCACCACGAACCGGGACTTCCTTTGCCTCAGCCCTATAGGGGGGAACCAGGTACCTGCAGATCTTTTCTGTCTCAGTGTTCATTGATCTTGGAGCTAAAACCCATGGCTTTCCCCACAGAATGCTCCCAGGTAGCTTATGTCATCATGCTCCTCACTGGCAAGGCCAGGGAATGGGGAACAGTGGTCTGGCACGCCAACGCATACTTTTGGTCCAGCTTCAAGGACTTCTCTGAGGAAATGAGGCGAACATTCGACCGCTCTCTGTCTGGTCAGGAAGTGGCTAGGGAGCTCATGGAGCTGCGGCAGGGGCCCTGATCTACCTCAGACTATGCCATCGAGTTCCGGGTGTTGGCAGTGACATGCGACTGGAATGAGTGCCCAGGTCGACGCATTCTTGTCCGACGTCATCAAGGATGAAATGGTATCTCGGGAACTGCCGTTGGACCTTGCCACTCTCATGGACCTTGCCAATCGTATTGATGCTCAGGTTCTACAAAGTAGGAGAGAGAAGAGCCACCTCAGCTGCAACTTCTCCCCACCTCCCGCTTCGTCCGTCGAACCCATGCAGGTAGATCGGGTACAGGTGTCAGCGGAGGAACGACTGCACCGTTGGAACACAGGGGCCTGCTTCTACTGCGGTCAGCAAGGACACATCTGCTGAGCCTGCCTGCTAAAAAGTACAAACCCACTAGTTAATCAAGGGACCCTGGTGGACAATGCTCGGAACCAGTCCCCTGCTGGCCAACCGTTGCTCCCCGTTATCATCACGCACAACAACCAGCATCACCATCTTCAGGCACTCATCGACTCGGGGGCAGACAGCAACCTGATCTGCTCCACCACTGCCAAGGATCTCGGAGTCCTGTTACTCGCCCTCAAGGTCCCTCTCACCATCCTGACACTCAATGGCACTGGCTTGACCACCATCACCCACCTCACCACCCCGCTCACCCTAAGGATTTCAGGCAATCACTCCAAAACGATACAACTTCACGTCATGAACAATCCTCACATTCCTGTTATTCTTGGACTACCCTGGTTGATGCAGCACAACCCCCACTTAAACTGGACTGATCACACCATCTTAGGCTGGAGTCCTTCCTGCCTGGCCTCCTGCCTGAACTCCAATCTGCCTCCCTCCAAACTACCACAGCCCTCAGCCAGTGAGTTTCCCGACCTCTCTCACGTGCCTCTGGAATATCTGGACCTCAAGCCAGTTTTTAGTAAAACCTGGGCAGTGTCCCTCCCTCCTCGCAGGCCTTACGATTGCGGGATTGACCTCCTGCCTGGGACAGCACCACTCAAGGGACGTCTCTACTCTCTCTCACCCGCTGAATGACAGGCCATGGAGAAGTACATCACAGAGTCACTGGCAGCTGGGATCATCCGCCCTTCCTCCTCTCCAGCAGGGGCAGGGTTCTTTGTCGAAAAGAAGGACAAGTCACTCTGTCCCTGCATTGACTATTGAGGCCTCAACGCCATCATGGTCAAGAACCACTACCGCTCATGACCACAGCCTTTGAATTACTCCAGGGAGCTAAGGTGTTCACTAAACTGGACTTACACAATGCCTATCACCTAGTTAGGATCAGGGAAAGGGACGAGTGGAAGACAGTCTTCAACACCACCACAGGCCACTATGAGTACCTTGTAGTCCCTTTCGGCCTGACCAACGCGCCAATGGTATTCCAGGCGATAGTTAATGACATCTGAAGGGACTTCATTAACACCTTTGTCTTCATATACCTGGATGACATCTTGATTTTCTCTCGCTCCCTGGAGGAAAGTCGGGGTCACGTCCGGCAGGTCCTCCAACACCTGCTAGAAAATAAACTGTCCATTAAGGTGGAGAAAAGCGAGTTCCACCAAAGCTCTGTCTTGTTCCTGGGGTTCATCATCACTCCAGCGAAGATTCAAATGGACCCCCTCAAGCTGGAGGCAGTCACTGACTGGCCCACCCCATCTTCGAGAAGAGAGCTCCAGTGCTTCCTAGGATTCACCAACTTCAGTAGAGTGACCAGACCTCTCTCAGCCCTCGACCAAGACCCAATTCAAGTGGGGGGAGGAAGCAGATAAAGCCTTTTCTATGCAGGTTTACCACAGCACCCGTTCTCACCCTACCCCATCCAACCAAGCAGTTTATTGTTGAGGTCAATGCTTCCGAGTCAGGGGTCGGAGCTATACTATCCCAGAGGGCCAGTGACGACAAGGTCAACCCATGCTCCTTCTCCCGCCGGCTATCCCCAGCCAAACGGAATTACGACATCGGCGACAGAGAACTACTGGCTGTTAAACTAGCCTTGGAGGAGTGGAGGCACTGGCTCAAGGGGGTGGAGCTCCCCTTCCTAGTCTGGACTGACCATAAGAATCTGGAGTACCTCAAGTCAGCCAAACACCTGAATTCCTGTCAAGCCCATTGGTCTCTCTTCTTCTCCTGGTTCAATTTCACGATCTCCTACCATCCAGGCTCCAAGAACAGCAAACCCGACGCCCTGTCCAGGATGTTCTCTTCCCACCAAGAGGAGTCCAAGCTGCCAGAGACCATCCTTCCTCCATGCTGCCTGGTGGGAGCCACCATTCTAGAGGTTGAGATGCTCATGCAGAAGGCCCTGGAGCAAGACCCTGGTGAAGGTAACCCCAGCAACACTCCTCCTAACCATCTGTTTGTTCCCTGTCCTGTGTGAACCCAGGTGCTGCAGTGGGGTCATGGCTCCAAGCTGGCCTGTCATCTGGGAGCCACCCAAACTCAGGCACTCATCCAGCAGTCCTTTTGGTGGCCATCCATCAAGGAGGACATCCAGGAGTTCATGGCAGCCTGCCACACATGCTCCTGGAACAAGACAGCCAATTGACCCCCTACCAGCTTGCTAAGACCCCTCCCGACTCCACATCAACCTTGGTCTCACATCGCCCTGGACTTCATCACAGGACTCCCCAATTCAGGTGGCAACACATGTATTCTCACTGGTATTCATGGTACTGCTCTGGAATGGTTAAAATCATATCTGGCTGACAGAAGCATGAGTGTAAGCCTTGGAAATTTGGAGTCCAGCTCTGCTCCACTGTTGTATGGGGTTCCACAGGGGTCCATTTTAGGGCTGCTGCTTTTTTCTTTGTATTTATTGCCCCTGGGCTCCATCCTGAGAAAGCATGGCATCTCCTTTCATTGTTACGCAGACAATAGTCAGATATATGTGCCACTGAAGAAAAAAAATGCTTTCTCCCTCACACCACTTCTGTCATGTCTTGAAGACATCAAGGCCTGGATGGCCTTGAACTTTTTAAATTTTAATGAAAATAAAACAGAAGTGATGGTGTTTGGCCCCAGCAGCTCTTGTGAACCCTTGCCCATTGATTTGGGCCCTTTGGCAGACTATGTAAACCCAACAGTCACGAACTTGGGTTTTAAGATGGACAGTGATTTTAAATTGGATCGGCAAATTAGTTCCGTAGTGAAGTCCAGCTTCTTTCAAATTGGGTAACTGGCAAAGGTGAAGCCTTTCCTTGCACAAACGCACTTTGAGACAGTAATCCATGCCTTCATAACATCTCGGCTGGATTACTGTAATGCACTTTTATTTTGGAGTCAGCCAGTCCTCCCTCGCACATCTCCAGCTGGTGCAAAATGCAGCCAGACGCCTCCTAACTGGAGCACGTAAGATGGAGCACATAATTCCCATCCTGGCCTCCCTCCACTGGCTGCCTGTGCACTTTAGAGTCCATTTTAAGATTCTTTTATTTGTTTTTAAGTCTTTAAATGGTCTTGCCCCCCCACCTCTCTGAGCTCCTTCAACCCTATGCTCCTGCTCGGTGCCTCAGGTCAGCTGATTTGCTGCTCCTGGAGGTACCGAGGTCCAAACGGAAGCTCAGAGGGGACAGAGCTTTCTCCACTGCTGCTCCAAAATTATGGAACGAGCTACCATTGCACATTAGGTAAGCCTCCTCACTGTGCATTTTTAAAACCAGTCTTAAAATCCATTTTTACTCCTTGGCTTTTAACTCCGCATGAGACTTTGCTCTTGTTTTAGTGTTTTATGGTTTGCTTTTATTCATTGTTTTATTGTTTCTAATTGCTTTTAAAAACAATGAAACAACTGTTCTACTGTCTGTTTTATTTATTTCATTGCTTTTAATTGTTTATGTCTTTATGTACAGCACCTTGTTTTCAACTACGGTTGTTTTAAAGTGCTATATAAATAAAGTTGAGTTGAGTTATTGACCGTTTTTCTAAGACTGTCCATTTCATTCTTCTGCCCAAGCTCCCCTCAGCCAAAGAGACTGCAGAACTACTCGTCCACCACGTTTTCCACCTACATGGTCTGCCTACCAACATTGTTTCTGACCGGGGTCCTCAGTTCACTGCACAGTTCTGGAAAGCCTTCTGCAAACTCATCAGGGCCACCTGTAGTCTCTCCTCAGGCTTCCACCCACAGACCAACGGCCAGGCAGAACGGTCGAACCAGGCTTTGGAGGTTGCACTCAGGTGCATGGCGTCCAGGGATGCCAGTTCTTGGAGCAGGTACCTACCCTGGATCAAATATGCACATAACACTCTCCCTTCCTCTGCCACAGGTCTCTCTCCTTCCCAGTGCTCACTAGGTTACCAGCCACCACTGTTCCCCAGCCAAGAGGAGGAGGTCACCGTACCCTCAGCCCAGCTCTTTATATGTCGCTGCAGGAGGATGTGGGCATTGGCCTGGAGAAGACTCATTCACTCCACACTCGCATCCAAGAGGCAGGCTGACAAACGTCGCTCCAAGGCACCCACCTACCAGGTAGGTCAACGAGTTATGCTCTCCATGTGCCACCTGCCACTTAGGACCGTCTCTCACAAGCTAGCACCCAGGTTCCTTGGACCCTTCCTCATCAAGAAGGTAATCAACCCATGTTCTGTTAGACTCGCATTACCACTCACCATGCGACATGTTCACCCGACCTTTCATGTATCTCAGCTTAAACCTCTGGTCTCCAGTCCTTTGCTTTTTTTTTTTTTTTACTCCTATTAAATATTTTTTATATTGGATTTACTGGTCTGTGTTCTGCTCTTGGATCCTACTCACCACATCTCACCATCCATAACAAAAATGTGATTTTGTTACATTCATATACAAGTATGCAACTTCTCTGGCTCGGAGGATTCATGCACTCTTGTAGGACTGTTGCTCATGGCTTAATGGCTAAAGAAGTAGCTTTGGGACCAAAAGGTCCTTGGTTCAATGCCCTAGACCAGCAGGAATGGCTGAAGTGCCCTTAAACAAGGCACCTACTCCCCAAGCTACTCTAGATATGGTATGTTGCTCTGGATAAGAGCATCTTCTAAATGCCTGTAATGTAATAAAATTGTAAAAAATTACATTTTGTGGTATGGTGAATAAAAATGGAACTGGAAATATTTTTTGAATACTATTGTCTGGATATATTGAGTTCGAATCCTAATGATGCCACAGCCATCTCTGACTGGGAGCCAAGAGAGCAAAACTTGCCATGTTCCCCTGCAAAACACAATGAAACTAACCAACTGTGGGCATCTTTGAGATCGTATATGTAGAAGAGGGCAGATAGAGCTTTCCTCTGAGTGTGTCCATGAAGGTTCTCAGTCATCCAGGTCATCATAAACCATAGGTGCAAAAGAAGGCAACTGGACTTGCTTGAAATCCTTTCCTTGAAGACATTTCATGTTTCATCCGAAAGGCTTCTTCAGTTCTGTCCAGGGCTTTGAACCGGTTCAAGGAACGAAAACGAAAACCGGGAACTTTTTCTATTTCACATGGAACAGAAACGAAACCAGAAACTTTATTATTTTTTATGTTCCGGAACAGAAACGCTTATTAAAAATAATGGTAACCGGTTAATACCGGTTTTTATTTCGTTCCTCAAAGTTTCTGTAGCCTACAAATAGTCATTCTTCTCCTGCGCAAGTTTCTATGACCCGCTGGGGTTCACTTCCTGTGTGACGTTCGCTGATTGAATGGAGAGCGCGGGAAGGTGGACTACTAGTGAGTAAATGCATTACTGAGTGTCTGAGCAAAGAAGAGCCTGAATGTTGCAACCTCCCTATTGGCTGTTTGTAAAAATGTATCAATTGTTGCCCTTCCCACGGGAATCATTGCGGGCTCGAGAGACGAGACCTGACGAGTTAGTTCGTTGGTAGCAGAACAAAATGTCTGGATACAAATCGGGTTTTCAGAAAAGGAAAGAAAATAAACGGAGGGTCGAAAATACAAAAAAGGAGGCAGAAAATGCAAAACGAGTTTTAAGGTAGGACAAATGGTTACTTTTCTGAGGCAGCCCGCCGTGGCTGCCTGCAGGCTGATTTATTATAGCCCATTTAGTTAAAATAGTTGATATAAAATGTTTATAGTTATAGTTATGTGATGGTTGTCCTGATTTAGACTGTTTTTTTTTGGGGGGGGGGGGGGGGGGGGTTGCGCGATGTTGCACCCGGGTCCAGATTAGGGCAGAACCGGCCCTGGCTACATTTCAGCTGTAGTTTATGAATGTATGTACTTGCATAGATGTGTACTTCCAATATGGCGCCTAACAAAATCGCGCGGCGCGGTGACGTCATGCGGTAGCCCTCTATAGGGCCTGACTAGCCTTTGGTAACACACTAAACGAATTATCTTTCATTTTTGGCACTTTTTCTGTTTGTGTAGATGGGAAGACATACTGAGAATCCAAATCGCCAACATTTGAAATAATAATTGTTTTGAATTATTTCTTGTCTTATTTAATGAAGGTTGTAATAGAATTGGCCTACATTTGGCTTAAGCTGGATGAGACAGAGACATAATTTTATAGCCATTTGTTAAACAGCTGAGAGGGAACGTAATTAACCGTTCCGGGAACGAAATTTTTTTGTTCTAACCGGTTCGGGAACGTCTATTTAATGGTGGAACCCAAAACCGGAAACGTTAAAATTCCGTTTCTGTTCGGAACGAACCAATAGGAAAAAAATTCCGGTTCAAAGCCCTGGTTCTGTCTGACTAGTGGGGAGTTTGGACCGACTTCAACTGACGTTGACTGACCTCAGCTGACTTCAATGATTCATATGATGGCAGAAAGAGCCAGTGACCCACAGATCACCCTAATGACCCTGTAGGCTGCTAACACCATTCATTCCCAGCCTCCAGTGACCCTAAACACCTACAAGATGACTGAGAGGGTCAACAACCCATGGGACCTCAACAACTCTCCTTAGGGTTGCTTTCAGTCCACTAGAGGATAAATACCTGAAACTCCCCACTAGTCAGACAGAACTGAAGAAGCCTTTCAGATGAGAGGTGAAACGTCTTCAAGAACTGCAAACAAGTCCAGTTGCCTTCTTTAGCACCTATGGCTTACCTCTGAGTGTGTGACGCTGCAAAACACAGATGTGGTCAGTTGGCTGCATGTGTCTAAGTGGCGTATCATGGAGGAGAGCTGGCTGGTAGGTGGGAATTGACCAAGACTAAATTGTAGGGGGGAACCCTGAAGAACACTCTGTGCAGTTGTATACACTTAGCTCTATACTATTAGTAGAGATTTCAGAGTTTGTGGAGACTACTTTTGTTTTTTGACCTGTGGGACAATTGTAACATCTGTTACAGAAAGACAGAAAAGATGCAACCCTAACCCAAAATCATATACCATCCCATAACAAGACTGTCAATGACTGCGTAGCTCACTCTAGCCCCGTCTAGTCCAGAAGGAATGATCCAAAGTGGGCCACCTTGTGCAATAAATGGTGCAAGCTATATACACTATATACAAGCTATATATAGAAGCTACATCCACCCTAGGAATACTGACCTATTTGCCAGAAAGAATCCAAAACGGTGAGGAATTGACCGAGAAGTGATTTTTGTTGAACTGCTCATTAAGACTTAATTAGTCCATAACTTCATTAATAATTGTAGCTAAGCAAATCTGGGTAGAAGTTATATGCACCCTAGGTACCCCTACCTTCATGCCAGAAAGAATCAAAATCAGTGAATTGAGGGAGAAGAAGCGATTTTTGTCAAATGTGGATGACACCAGACAGACAACATATGATGGCATATGGTCATTGCCTGTTGGCTGGATGAGCTAATAACCATTCTTTATGACTGTCTTGAGCAGAAAAGATCTCAGAATGCACTTGTACACAGGGTTTATGGTGCGAGAAACAAAAACATCCAGCCATAGACGCCTAGTTAATAGTATCATCTCGTATAACTACTCTTTCCAACTGTGATGAGCAGAAAAGCATCTCAAAACACTTGGATTGCATCTCAAACACTCTCACGGCGACGGACTACAGACAGCACATGATGGCATAAGCTCATCACCTGTCGGCCGGATGAGCTAATAACCATGATTACTATGACAAAATGAAATGTCTTCAAAAAATGGACACAAACAAGAATTTATGATTTCTGAATTGTCAATTAATTACAATGCAGCTTAAAATGGGTGATTGTTCAACATGTCTGTAATGAACTCCAATAATCTGTTGTAGTTACAATACTTCATATTTTCCAAGTTGCTCTCAATGGACCAATGATTGTTTTTCTGATGCAAATCTAAGTTTACAGTGTATTTTGAGCAGTGTTACAGTTGGCCCATGTGATGTTACAATTGTGCTACTTTGCCAGAACATGGGACTCATTTTGTTTTCAGTGAAATTGTACAGCCCTCTGAACAGCTGAACATATGAGCTTGTATTCGCTAAAAACGTTAAATATATGCATGATGATCAATGTAAAGTATGAAGTCTGTAATTTAAATCATCGTTAAACTCAAGCCAGCTCTTCCCAACTCTTCTCTAGAAATTATTTCAATGGAACAAAGTTACATTCCTAACAGTATACGGACTTGTGTGAATGATTGCAGTAAAAAGCAAAAAAACTTAAAACCAATGACGAAAAGGAATTGTTCCAATGCTTTTGGTCTACACACCTTTAAAGAAATAGACTTTCTCCTTTTTGTGGGATGCTGGGGCAGGAATGGCAAATGCAGCATCAACATTATCTGGAATCTTCTCAAACCCCACTGAGATCTCTCTCGGGTAATCTTCATCCAGGACGTCGCCATCGAAGCGCCAGTACTTGCTACCCTGAATGACATTATACACCATGTCAAGAGGAAGTTCATTCATTCATTAAATTCCTTTGAAGTGTCTTTTGGCAGAAAGTCAAAATGACTGGAGTAAGATGAACATTCAGATGCCTAGGTTTACTTTACGAGAAATTCAACATGATGGACAGTGTATGACAATATTGGATCGTGATGCCATTATGGTTTTATCAGCATGGTCTGAAAAATGTTGTTGGTTAAATCAACATAGTAGGTTTGTTTTTCATAGTGATTACTTATTATTGAAGACCTGCTAACACTGGTAACACTTGACTACTTAGTAAGTCAAAGTCCCTCCTGTGCCAGGACCTGGTCTTCCCAGGCAGTTTCCTGTCCCAGTACTAACCAGGCCCTTCAGGCACATTGGGCGGTACTGAGTTGCATTTCCATAGCCCTCGGCCTCTCACATAGCTTGGGATACAGTGGGGGGCGGGTCCTCTCATAACCGCAAGAGTTGGCCTAGTGGTTAGCGTGTCCACCTCTCAACCAGGAGATCATGAATTCTACTTGCAGTCGGATCATTACCAAAGACCACAATAAAAATGGTACCTGGTACAACGGCAGTAGAGAGTCACCACCGCACCAGGTAGCATTTTTATGATGGTCTTTGGTATGACCTGACCACGAGTAGAAGTCACGATCTCCTAATTAAGAGGTGGATACACTAGCCACTAGGCCAACTCAGTCACTTAACCATTAATTAAAGCTTGATGATATTTAGAGTTCATAAAGTCGGTGAAATTTAGTTCTCTCTGAAATTTGGTCATTGTGATATATGTCTATTTCTGTAATATCTAAAAAAAAAAACCCAAAACAACAAAAAAATCCAGGCCATTCTATGGTTGGGAAGTTATTTAATTTGAGGGGATTAAAGCAAATAATGTGCATGAAATCGCTCACTTTGCGCAGTCAAGTAGACAGAGTCTGTGTGTGTGTGCGCAAGTTTACCTTCTTCTTCTTTTGGGTTTTATGGCAGCTGGCATCCACAGTGTTGCATTACTGCCATCTACAGGTTTACCTTTGATCGTGCACTGACAGTTCCATCATTCTGTCACTAAACGAACAGCTGATCGCACCGAGGTGTTCGCTGAGTGCCAATATTTATTAGTTTGGTCTTGCATTTCATTTCCTTCTCAACATAATGTATTTTCTTCTCGCTTTCCGTTATTGTAGTTGGTCTTTCACGTTTCATTCGCGCACTCACGTCCTCCATTTTTCTCTCCTGTTTCAAATTTGTATCCCACAATGCCTTGCGCGAATGGAGAAAGCCCACCAAGTGATGCATGACATGGTATCTTGAATTGGGTCATGGTGAAGCAGGAAAAAAATAGCGGAGAATTTAGGGCCATGTGGCCTGAAATTCATTAATTGTTCTATTTAAAAAAAAATAATAAGAAAATTGGAAGTCTGTGATTCAAATTCAGTTGCTTTCAGTCCACTGAACAAAAATAATAGGTTGTCAGGGAAAATTCTTTTTATGACCTACACTTGAAAAATCTGAAAGGCAGTCTACCTTTAAGGAACCAGGTTGTAGTGTGTTAACAGATGTTGATATAAACAAACAAACTCCAAGACACCTTCAACTTATCTTCTTTTCATAAACTGATTGTCTTCTCTGGACCATGCCACAAATTCCTTGAACTGTATTTGATGTATTGGAAATGTGACAGAATTATGGTAGCACATGATATACCTTGAATATATAACTCTTCCCTTGGCAGTTAATTCGAGTAAAGGCAGCGTCGATCGGACCAGAAATGCCCCACACATCCTTTATGAGCTTGGGATAACCCAGCATCACAGACTTCTCATCCAGTTCAAAGAAATATTCACCTACAGTGCAGCACACAAATCACGGACACGTGTTCACTTCACAAACTTACAACCGTGAGTGAATTTTAGCATTCCAGAAACGAAAGAAATCATCATAGACAGTAATCTCACCCCTGAAGGCATAAATTGATCCGTTCTTTATCTGCAGGAAGGCATCGAATGATTTTCCACTGCAGACTTCTGCCTCAGGGTCAGGAAATGGGGTGGAGGCATGGGCCACGGTGGTAGGGATTACTGCGATACTCGCTGCTGTCGTTGTATTTGAAAAAGCCCGGGGACTCAATATAGAGGTCAGATTTATCTCAGGGAGGTCAAACGCATCTCCACGGGAAACTGGAAATGAAAAGCAGATTAACCTTAGATTTAACCTCAATAACTGCGAGATGTGCAATTGTGTTACCCTGAGCACTTACTTTTAGTTCGGCACGTGGTATCGTAATCTATACAGCAGCTTCCGTAGAACTTGCACAAAATGTCGCACTGGCATTTGTATTTGGGGTCAAAGCCATTCTGACAACGTCCAACACACGATTCTAGGTAACACAGCAGTGAGTGTGTTTATGATCTAATGGCAGCATTTAAGATATAAAGGTAAAGTCAAAGTCAATGTACTTTCAAAATCCTGTTCAGGGACTATAATGCGGTGAAAAGGTTTATGTGTTAGGCAGCCACAGAAGGTCAATTTGTGGTGGGAAAAGAATAAAAGCTGAAATTTATTTAACTAAATTAGGTAAATAACATCAGAAGATCTCAAAGAAGTAGCGATCGTAGCAATCTGGAGTGAAAAAAAAAAGTAAAAGGGATAAGCCAGAGGGAAGAAACGACCTCAAAACACTGCTACGTGTTAATTAATAGTAATTAATTAAATGTAGTCAATTTGTCTGCATTCTTGTTTCTGCTTGTTGATGTGATTGAAATGGAAATGGTTAGTAGCTAACTAGCTTATAACACCATATTAAGCTGCTGGCTTGTCACTAACAGTAGCCTGTTGACTAAGGCTACGGTCACACTACAGCTCGCGATGCTTTGCGATGAAAATGAGGCGTTTGGTGGCGATGCTTCGCCGAGCTTCGGGAAGTGTTCCCAAACCCATCTGCAAGTATTCACTGCTTAGTGTGCCAATGAAAACTTCACCACCAAATTTCAACATATGCATTGAAATTTTTCGCGATGTTTTTGGCCAATCACGAGGTGGAGACACACCAAAAGACAACTCAGGAAGCGGAGAACATTCACCATGTGCATCGCATGATTGGTGGCAATGGTACCAATTTTTCATTGCCAAGTATTCGCAAACTCATTGTGAGCTGTCGTGTGACCAGGGCTTTAAGGTCAAAACACTAATCACCTACAGTTCTTTTCAGAACCACAGCAACTCAGAAGATCACAACTGGCCTAGAAAGGGTGAACCCATGGCCTAATAGTTAAAGAAGCAGCTTTGGGACCAAAAGGTTCCTGGTTTGATTTCCTGGATAAGCAGGAATGGCTGAAGTGCCTTTGAGCAAGGCACCTAACCCCGAACTGCTGCCCTGGGTATGTTGTATGTCGCACTGGATAAAAGTGTCTGCTAAATGCCTGTAAGGTAAATGTAGAAAGGATTTTCCTGAGCTCAAATCTCCCACCATGCTAATGTCATGAACAGGACTCCATATTTTTCAGATGCTAAAAGGGAATGTTTGGGATGTCATCAACGTTAGAACCAACTGAGAGTGATACAGGTACATTTTTAAATCCAGATTCAGTTAAAATAATTTCCCTCAATCATGTTAGCTTGGGTTGTTAGGGTTTTGAACCTGGGTTGATAGTGTGATAATCCAGCAAACCCCCACTAGGCCACTAGGGGGATGACTCAAGTGCAGAGGCGTGAGGCGAAAGTAGAGTATCAAAACCAATTTATTTACAATATAAACAATCCACAGCCAAAAACAAAAGTATAATCCAAAAGCTCAGAAGATATAAGGGAAAATAAAAAATATCCAAAAGTTCAAAGTCCAAAAAATGAGAAAAGAAAAGGCAAAAATACAAACACGCAGAAGATCTCAAAAATGGTAAACACAAAGTCCAAAAAAGATCCAAAAGAAAGCAAAGTACAAAAACCACAAAGACACAGGCAAGGAACATGGGACAGAGGGAACTAGCACTAACAGCATAGCATAACATAGGATAAAGACTCCGTGACAAGGGAACAAACAGAGGAGTATTTATACACAAACTCAAAGGAACAGGGTGGGGCAGGAAACAGGCAATCAAGACAAACACAAAACAGTGGCGGCCTCTAGAGGCCAAAACAAACATGACAAGATAAACATAACAGCAGCCTCTAGAGGCCAAAACAGTCCTAGTCCTAACAGGACCCCCCCCCAGGAGCGTCTCCTGACGTTCCCAGGGCAATCTGGATGGGCCGAATGGAAGTCCCGGCACAGTCCTTTATCTAAAATGTCCCGGGCGGGGACCCAACAGCGTTCCTCAGGGCCATAGCCCTCCCAATCTACCAGATATTGAAGCCCGCCGCAGACCCGGCGGGAGTCAAGCAGGCGATGCACGGTGAACACAGTCTGACCCTGGAAGATGCGGGGGGGTGGGGGATTCCTAGGGGCAGGGGCATACGTGGACGTCAGTACGGGCCGCAACAGGGCAACATGGAATGTGGGGTTGATCCTCAGAGTCCGGGGCAACTGGAGCCGGTAGGTGACAGGGTTCACCCTGCGCACCACCTTGAAGGGGCCAATGTAGCAAGGAGCAAGCTTGCGGTTCTCCACCCGCAGCGGAAGGTCCTTGGTGGACAGCCAAACCCACTGCCCAGGGCGAAAAGCGTGGGCAGGTCTTCTATGGCGGTTGGCCTGAGTCTGGTTGGTTCTGGAGGTCTGGATGAGGGTCTTCCTGACCTCACATATTGGGTGACCGAGGGCACCCCCGCGTCCTCCTCCTGGTCCAGGAACAGAGGTGGCTGGAACCCGAATTGGCACTGAAATGGCGACAGCTTGGTGGCCGATGACTGCAGGGTGTTGTGGGCATACTCTGCCCATGGCAGCCAGGTGCTCCACGATGTCGGGTTATCCATAGCCAGGCCTCGCAGGGTGGTTTCCAGGTCCTGGTTGAGCCTCTCCATCTGGCCATTGGACTGTGGGTGGAACCCAGAGGAGAGGCTGGCAGTGGCTCCGATGACCTTGCAAAACCCGTGCCACACTCGGGAGGAGAACTGGGGCCCCCGGTCAGAGACGATATCCTGTGGGAGACCAAAGACTCAGAAGACGTGATTAAATAATAGTTTAGCTGTTTCAAGAGCAGAAGGGAGCTTGCACAGTGGTAAAAAGCAGCAGGCCTTGGAGAATCTGTCAACTATGACCAAAATGATAGTGTTACCTTGTGACTCAGGGAGACCCGTGATGAAGTCGACTGCCACGTGGGACCAGGGATGCCAGGGAATGGTCAGAGGATGCAGGAGACCCTGGGGATGCTGTCGTGGGTTCTTGCTTCTGGTGCACACTTCGCAGGAAAGGACGAATGACCTCACTTCCTTCTCCATGCTAGGCCACCAGAAGCATCTTCTCAAAAAGGCCAGGGTCCTTCAAGCTCCCGGGTGGGCGGTGAGAGGGGATGAGTGACCCCACTGGAGAACCTTGGCCCGGGCTTGATGTGGGACGTACAAGAGGCCCGGTGGCCCCATCCCAGGACCGGGGTCCTGGCGTTGGGCTCGTCGGACGGCCTCCTCAATACCCCAGCGGACAGGGGCCACAATCCGGGACACAGGGATAATAGGCCCAACTTCGCTCTCCCTGTTGGTGGGAGCGAACAGCCTGAAAAGCGCATCAGGTTTGGTATTTTTGGAGCCGGGGCAGTATGATAGGGTAAAGTCGAACCGACTGAAAAATAAGGCCCACCTAGCCTGTCGTGGATTGAGTCTCTTTGCTTGCTGGAGGTACTCCAGGTTCTTGTGGTCTGTCCAGACCAAAAATGGATGTTGCGCTCCCTCCAGCCAGTGCCTCCACTCCTCAAGGGCCAGTTTAACTACTAGCAGTTCTCGATCCCCCACGTCATACCGGGACTCCGCAGAACTCAGGCGGTGGGAGAAGTATGCGCAGGGGTGCAACCTTCCTTCTGAGCATTGAGAGAGGACCACGCCGACGCCGCTGTCCGAGGCGTCCACCTCGACGATGAAGGGTTGCGAAGGGTCCAGGAGGACCAGAATGAGTGCCGTGCAGAAGTGGTGCTTGAGGTCTTTGAACGACCTTTTCCGCCTGAGGAGACCAGACATATGATCCACCTGTCCCTTTGGTGAGGTCCGATATGGGTGCTGCTACAGAACTAAAGTTCCTGATAAACTTGCGGTAGAAGTTAACAAATCCTAAGAACCACTGAACCTCTTTGACGGACTTGGGGGTGGGCCAGTCCCGGACGGCCAGGGTCTTGGCTGGATCCATCTGGAGTTGGCCTGTCCGTACAATACAACCCAGAAAGGAGACCTCGGGAACATGAAATTCGCATTTCTGGGCCTTGGCGAACAGATTGTTCTGTAGCAGCCTCTGGAGAACCTGGCGGACATGGTGGCGGGGCTCCTGCATGGTCTTGGAAAAGATTAGGATGTTGTCGAGGTAGACAAAAACATACAGGTTAATCATGTCCCTCAAGACGTTGTTGATTAGAGCCTGAAAAACAGCTGGTGCGTTGGTGAGTCCGAAGGGCATCACCTGGTATTCATAGTGCCCAGACGGGGTGTTAAAGGCAGTCTTCCACTCATCTCCCTGTCGGATGCGGACGAGGTGGTATGCGTTCCGTAAGTCCAATTTGGTGAAGACAGTGGCGCCTTGGAGCAGATCGAACACTGTAGACATCAGCGGAAGGGGATAGCGGTTGCATACAGTGATCTTGTTCAGACCCCTGTAATCAATACATGGCCGGAGCCCCCCCATCCTTCTTGCCGACAAAGAAGAAGCCGGCACCAGCGGGTGAGGTGGAGGGTCGAATGAACCCAGAGGCCAAGGCTTCCTTGATGTACTCCTCCATGGCCTTGCGTTCTGGCTGAGAGAGGGAAAACAGTCTGCCACGAGGAGGGGTAGTCCCAGGGAGCAAGTCGATGGCACAGTCGTAGGCACGGTGCGGAGGGAGAACGGCGGCCCTGCTCTTACTGAAAACTTCCTTGAGATCCCAGTACTCTGTGGGAACTTGAGATAACTCGGTGAGATCGGGAGGCTCGGCAGGAGACACAGGAGAGCTAGAGAGCAGACAAGAGGCATAGCAAGCAGGACCCCACTCCACAACCTGGCTAGTGACCCAGTCTATACGAGGGTTGTGGCGGGTAAGCCAAGGAAGACCTAGAATAACTGGGAACTCAGGTGAAGGAATCAGGTGCAGGGATATTTCTTCCTTGTGACCTTGAGACTGGAGGAAGACTGGAGAAGTTACTTGGGTGACTCTTCCGTCACCTAAGGCTTGGCCATCCAGGGCAGACACAGACAGTGGGACTTCAAGAGGTGCAGTCGGGACATTGATACTTTGGGCGAAGTGAACATCCATAAAGTTTCCAGCCGCCCCGGAGTCTAACAAGGCCTGACAAGAGTGAACAGACTCACCCCAGGAGATGGAGACCGGAATGTAGACTCCTTGGCCAGGGAGTTCAGGAGAGAGGGTAGGCCCCGTCACAACCCTCCCTCGGCTGGACAGGGCGGTCCTTTTCCCGAGAGCTCGGGACATGATGCTCGGAAGTGACCAGGCTTGCCACAGTAGATGCAGCACTTGTCCCACCTTCTGCGCTCCCTCTCAGATGCGGAGAGGTGAGTATGGCCCACTTGCATGGGTTCTGGACAGTCACTGGAGGAGGTAGACGGGCTCCATGTTGAGGCAGTGAGGCCAGGGAGACTCAGGACTTGGCGGCACTCTCTAATCCTGTTGTCAAGATGAGTAGAATGTGAGATCAGAGTTTCGAGGTCACTTGGGCATCCGATAGAGGCCAGACCGTCTTTGATGAGGTCAGACAGACCATGGTGAAAGGCTGAAACCAGGGCAGTCTCGTTCCATCCACTTATTGCTGCGAGCGTTCGGAACGAGATGGCGTAGTCTGCGACGCTCTCTGCCAGATGGCTGTTGCCCAAGCTCGTGCCTTACCAGCTAACAGGGTTATCACAAAGGCAATCTTGCAGCAATCTGTAGTGTAGGTGGTAGGCTGGAGCTCAAAGGTGAGTTGGCACTGGGTAAGGAACTCCCACCACTCACTGTGCTTGCCATCATACCTCTGTGGTGCAGGAAGGCTGGGTTCACGTGGCAGCATGGCAGGAGGCACTGGAGCAGGAGCAGGAGATGCGGGCAGAGGACTCAGCTGTGCCAGGGTTTTCCCAATTTGCTGAAGCAGTACCTCGTGGCAAGCAAGGGCCTCACGTTGACTTGCGAGCATTCGTCCATGAGCATCCATGATCGCTCCGAAGCGTGTCAGAGCTGCCATAATTCCCTGAAGGTTGGCCAGGTAGACAGTTAAAGCAGCCTCTGCTGAGTCGGTCATGACGGAATCTTTCTGTTAGGGTTTTGCTGGAATTCGAACCCAGGTCACTGGTGTGATAATCCAGCAAACCCCCACTAGGCCACCAGGGGGATGACTCAAGTGCAGAGGCGTGAGGCGAAAGTAGAGTATCAAAAACAATGTATTTACAATATAAACAATCCACGGCCAAAAACAAAAGTATAATCCAAAAGCTCAGAAGATATAAGGGAAAATAAAAAATATCCAAAAGTTCAAAGTCCAAAAAATGAGAAAAGAAAAGGCAAAAATACAAACGCTCAGAAGATCTCAAAAATGGTAAACACAAAGTCCAAAAAGGTCCAAAAGAAAGCAAAGTACAAAAACCACAAAGACACAGGCAAGGAACATGGGACAGAGGGAACTAGCACTAACAGCATAGCATAGGATAAAGATTCCATGACAAGGGAACAAACAGAGGGGTATTTATACACAAACTCATAAAGGAACAGGGCGGGGCAGGAAACAGGCAATCAAGACAAACACAGTGGCGGCCTCTAGAGGCCAAAACAAACATGACAAGATAAACATAACAGCGGCCTCTAGAGGCCAAAACAGTCCTAGTCCTAACATGGGTTAACAGCTAGCAAAAAATTTTAGTGATACAATCAGTAGATATTTACAATCTGCTTCTCTTTAAAATGGTTTATTTATTAAACCTCATCCAAGATCATGAAGTACTGTTCATTCTTGCATGTACCGGTAAAGTAATATGCTTGGTGTGTCTGGAGGGCTCCTGAGTTTAATAATTGCATTAGGGCTCAAATTTTCCCAAATAGGACCTCATCTCATCATCTCTAGCTGCTTTATCCTGTTCTACAGGGTCACAGGCAAGTTGGAGCCTATCCCAGCTGACTACGGGCGAAAGGCAGGGTACACCCAGGACAAGTCGCCAGGTCATCACAGGGCTGACACATAGACACAGACAACCATTTACACCTACGGTCAATTTAGAGTCACCAGTTAACCTAACCTGCATGTCTTTGGACTGTGGGGGAAACCCACGCAGACACGGGGCGAACATGCAAACTCCACACAGAAAGGCCCTCGCCGGCCACGGTGCTCAAACCCGGACCTTCTTGCTGTGAGGCGACAGTGCTAACCACTACACCACCCCCAAATAGGACCTAATGAAGTTAAAGGTTAACAGTTGAAAGTCAGCAGCGTATTCTGTTAGCATCTTCTAAAAAATATTCAGAATCAGATTCACTTTGTCATTTCCCTGAGTATTTACATACACAGAAAGAAACAAAAGAGAGTTTCTCATCAGCGTAATGCAGTGCAATTAAAAAGTTATCAATTTAAGCAGTTAAATTATCAAAAAAGTTAACTTATCAATTATGCATTAAAACAAAATTATCAATTAAAATGTCAAATTATCAATCTCTTAAAGGAGAACTGAAGGCAAATTTTTTATTATCAAAATTCTATTTCTCATTTTATTAAATATCAGAATGCATTTTTGATCACTATTTTGTCACTGCTATAGCAAGTTATGAATGTTTGAAATATGCTGTGTAATATATCAGTCCATATGTTAAAGCAACAGCTGTAAACGAGATTCGTTGAGACCTGTGGGAGACATCGTAGGACGGAATTAAAATGTACAGTGGAAATCAAAGTGACCAACGTCTGACAACGTTCTCAAAAGACGCGCGCGCCCTCTTTCGAATGCTGATGTAATCAAGCCGGAAGTTTTATTTGTTTTGATAGCAATCAGGAAAGTTTGAAAAAAGTAGGCAGTAATCGTCATTTAAACTCGTTTTTGTGCAATATTTCGTTTGGAAAACAGTTTTCAAAATGGCAGCACTGACACATAGCTGACACTTCATGTTTCGAAGTCTCGCACAAGTCTCGTGAAGATTGCGCGGATAAGCGACGCCTGCTGTGAACCAAACTAACTAAATTCAACATGGCTAAAAACCCAATAGGCCGATAAGTATAATATTTAATTGCAATTAGTTGCCAATACGAGTCATGATATAAGGTTACTAAAACCGAAAACGTAATTGAATAACATGTTAATTAAGAAATAAAGCAAGTTTTAAAATGACTTCAGTTCTCCTTTAAAATACATTTAAAACAACCATTCAAACACCATCAACCAATCTCTAAAGTAGAACTAAAAACAATCAGATATTCTTAAAATGTAGTTTTAACAGTTAGGGTAGTTCAGTTAGTCCTCATTTTGGATCGTCTCATTTCGTGCCCTTTTGCTGCTACCTTGCTGTATTGTCTTGGTTTTATTGGGGTTCCACAGTTTTAAAAATCCATCCAAAATCCTAAAAAATAGATTTTTCAGCCCACAAACACACAGAGCTATAAGATATTCCTGCTGGAACCACTGACCTTCTGCAGCGGAGGATGCTGACACTGAAAGCAGGAATAAAACAGCTAATTTCATGTTGAGAAATTGAAGAACATCATCTGCTGTGTCTCTTCAACTTTACTGTGAATCTGAGTATCAGTGGTTGAGGTTTTTTTTTCTTCCAGTTTTGTAGGAGATTGATCGCTTCAAAAGTCACCAGACTGTTTGTTTTGTGTGCTTTACTGGAGGAATTATTGATCAGCTTTAGTCCTGTGCAAAAAAACATCTGTAAAGAAGGTTTCATGAAATAAAGAAATGTACATTTTCTAAACAAAAAAAGTGACTGTGAAAGCAGTAAAGCAGTAAACAATCCAGTGAAATCAAAAGACATTTGACAATTTTTTTGTCTTTAAATTTTTTGTTGGACTTTATTGCGCAGTTGTATTTGGAGATTGTTTCATAGGTTGTTCCACAGAGACTGGAAAACATTTCATACTTTTCTTCTGATATAAAATAATCACATGCATGAAAACTAAGGACTTTTGCACAATACTTTTGCAAATCTTAATGAAATAATAATTTTATTCATACCTAGTTAACCTAAAATCAAATTAAAGTCACAGGCTTAAAAAAAAGGCACTGAAAACTGACATAAAAAAATAAAGCCAGCTTCAGTTTAAAGAGTTTGATAACGATGGCCTGAATAACCTGAGCTCTGAGCTACAGTAAACAACCACCGGCCAGTTCAGTTTATTACCTGTGTGTTGACTGTTTCCTCATCATTGCCCTTGTACCCACTGTTAAAAAAAAAAAGTTTTTAACCTCTTAAAATATTTTATAGAAATATAAAATCCTTTAAAATCAAGTGAAAAGCTTTTTTTAAGGGAGGATTTGGCCTAACAACAAATATGAAGAGGATTGCTTTCTCAGGAAAGCTGTCACGTGCATGAAGGTACTGTATACCATGAGTATATGGAAAATAAAATTATTTTGGTAGATTTTCATGCCCAGGTGGTAGAATACATTTCTTCTATCACTTTGGACATATTAACACTTTAATTATATTTGTAAAATCTCAAATTGGTAATTTGTAATTTCCTTTTTTTTGACTGAAACATAAAACGTCTGATTGTGTTTCATCCCATCGCTGAGACCTTGAACTGTGAGTAATGACCAAACAGCACAGAACATAAAAAAGTTCATTTTCTCTCTCTCTCTCTCTCTCTCTCACACACACACACACACACACACACACACACTGAATAAAGTCATTAAAGTCATACAGATAGAGGTCAAGAACTTCATTTAATGTTTACCTTGAACATCAGAATGGGGGGAAAATGCTCTCAGTGACCATGGCATGTTGGGGCCAGGTGGGTTGGTGGGTCGGTTTGAGTATTTTAGAGACTGCTGATCTCCTGGGATTTTCACACACAATTGTCTCTAGCATTTACACAAGCCTTTATTCAGCACATGTACATTAGCGCACAGTGAAATTCTTTCTCTGCATTTAACTCATCTGGGGACATGAGCATGTGCGTGTGCGCACACACACACACAGAGCAGTGGGCAGCTGTGCTGCAGCACCCAGGGACCAGTTAAGGGTTAGGTGCCTTGCTCAAGGACATTTCAGAGATTCCTGCTGGTCCAGGGAATCAAACAAGCAAGGTTTTAGTTCCAAAACCTGCTTCTCTAACCTTCAGGTCATGGCTTCCCCTAGCGAGGTTAGTGTCTGGAAACACCTTGTTAATGAGGAAGGTCAGGGAAGAATGGCCAGACTGGTGGCTCAAGCTGACAAAGGCCACAGTAACTCAAATAACCACTCTTTACACCCACGGTGATCAGAAAAGCATCTCAGAATGCACATGTTGAACAGCATTGAATCAGGTTCACCTCCTATCAGCTAAGGACAGGAATCTGAGGCTACAGTGTACTCGGGTTCATCCATACTGTAATGCAATGGCCCTTATAGCTGACTGGAAATTTACAACTTCATTGATCCCTAAAGGAGCTCTGATATCTGATTCATTGTGAGAAAGCTGAGTGGGGTAATAAAGTTGTGTGGTAAGAGGAAGTAGAATAAAAACAATTACCTTATGGTTGGAATAGTTTGTTAGGATATTTCCATAATAGACGAATACCTCAACATTAGAGTTATGTAACTATATATTTATTTAATATAGCCATTATAGAAAGAAATTTCAGAGACTCTGACAGGTGCGGGTTGAGTAGCCCAAGGTCTTGACTAAGGTTCAGAGATTAGGGATTCATGTTGGTTTATATAATACTCAAGGAATAGTCTAATGGTTAGAGAAGTAGCGTTGGGACTAAAAGGTTGCTGGTTTGATTCCCAGGACCATCAGGAATGGTTGAAGTGTGCTTAAGCAAGGCACCTACTGTAGCTTCCAACTGCTCCCCAGAATGCTTTGGGATTGTTTTATGTTGCTCTGGATGAGAATGTCTGCAAAATGTAATTTAACTCAACTGATTAAAGATAACCTTTTAGTTTCTACCTAAAACCATGTTAAGTATAGAAAACAAGTGATTAAACATCTAGAAAAAAAATAGAGACATTCTGAAAGGCTTGGAGACAGCCCAATAGATAGCATCTGAAAACCAGAAGGGCACTCAGTAGAGTGTATACCTCCGCCAAGCCACATATTCGGATTTGCATCAAACTCTAACCAATTATTCCTTGGCCCATGACTTACCTTTCCTCGAAATTTCATCAAAATCTGTTCACTACTTTTTGAGTTATATTGGGAAAAGTCAAACAAACAAAGGCAAAAACATAACCTTCAACAAAGTTGGAGGTAACGAGAAGTCAAGTTTGATGGCCTCAGCCAATTACCCATTTATGGATTAACTGCACCTCTAACCAATTAGCCATTCAAGTCCTCCAGTGCTTGACCTAAAACAGGGCCACTGACCCTTCCCTCTAATGAGCCTGTGCAATTGGGATAACTCTTACCAGAGGAGAAAGGTGAAGGCATGTGTCAGAACTGTTGTTTCTGTTGTGGAGCAGAAGTCTACTTTGAAGGTAAATACCCCAGTTGGCAGTTCATAGATAGACCTTATTCACTGGGGGCCTCTTGTGTGAGGAATGGCTCTTAGTTAAATGGTTATATTTATTCTGGTGCCAAGAAAGTTGTCCTGGATCTTGCAATTTTTAAGGAAAGCCCCTAATCATTCTATTCATGCTCAGCATTTGAAAAGTAGATGCTGCCTTCACACTACATAATAGCACTCTGAAGATCTGGCAAGGTGTTTTGGCATTTAGTTTATAACCTGCTGTTATTTCTGTATTTGGAGAAATACAGTCAGTTGTCAATTTCATTTGTTTAAACCAACTACCATCTTGGAGCTTAGGCCACTGATAAGGGTACTCCAGTCATCCCTGTCCTTGGTCTTGCTTTCCAGCTGGCTCCAGATGTAGTTCAGTGTCTTGATATTTGCCTCCAGGTGTAGGAACCAGGTATTGCATGGTCATCCACTTTCTTTGCTTGATTTTGCCATTCTTGCAGAGAGTATGGTCCATCCATGTCTGTCTTCTTAAGTCAGCTGCTGTTCTGTCTGCTGCCACAGATTTTCACCCCAAAGGTGTTTCTTTCATTAGATTGGAAGAATCAAGGATCATGAATCAAGAACCCTAAGGATTCTCCTTAGACAAGTATTACTGAACTTCGAGCTTTTTGGTAACTGATACCATGGTCCACTGCATTACTAAAGACTTAGCAAGGACTGATTTGACATTGATGTTAAACTACAGGACCTTGATGCGGAGAGTCAGTTCCTTGTAGTGTTGTAATCAAGACCACCTAAATCAAGACAAAGTCATGACTAAGACCAGAGTATATTGAGACCAAGACAAGACCAAGACTTTGAGGGGTTGAGATCAAGACCAAGGCAGGGTGAGACCAAGTCAAGACCAGGACCAGACTAGTGGGTGTGAAGGGGGTGGGGGAGGGGTGACAGCTGTTAACAGGAATAAAATTTTCAAGTTAGGAAATTTTACATCCAATCACAGTAACGAGGTTAACAAATAAATCAGACAATGCACAGGCAATTTAGTGAACTCCCCACAGTTGTGGTCTTGATCGGTCTTGAAATTAAATCCTAAGTCTTCTATACCCGAGACTGAGACAAGACCAAGTAAAAATGCGGTCAATTCCAAGGCAAGACCAAGACCTTCAAAAAGTGGTCTTGAGACTGGTCTCAAGTACTACAACACTAATTGTAGAAGTGGAGTTGGAGTTGTTAAAACAGTTGGAGACGTTAAAACACTCCCTCTTAACAGGATAAAATTCTCCATGGCTAGGCACGATCCCTAAATATAATAGATCCATTGTGTATTGTGAAGCAGGTCTACCTGGAGTTAGGTTACATGAACATTAAATACTAGATGGCTAAGTTTCAACAAGCAAACTAACTCTGTAGTGAAAGCTGGTTTCTTCCAACTCAAATCCATTTTCAAACTTCAAACTCTTCTTTCTACTAGACACATGAGAACCATTGTCCCTCCCTCTAACTGCAACATCCGAAAATGACTTATCCTGTTTACAACTTATTTAGAATGCTGCTCCTAGGTTTCTGACTGGAACCAGGAAGAGAGGTCTTATCTTTCCTATTCTGGCATCACTTCACTGGCTTCTGGGAAAATAAGGGAGAATAATTACACGACTGTTGCACTCGCTTAGGGTGGGTGGAGCACAGAAGCACGGCAGGCCAGAACTGAGTTCTCAAACTCTTTATTATAGCTTTTCAGCTTTAAACTATACACACACAAGCCTCCTGCCTGGAGAGAGTTTCTCTCCTCTGCTCTCTCTCTCTCCTTTTTTATAGGGCATGGTCACTGGGGAAGACACACAAACACAGATTAACTAACATCAGGTGTAGTGATTCTGCCACTTACCTTCCCTGACTCTGCTCTCTGTTCACAGACCGACACTTGATCACGCCCCCGCTGCCACATACCCCCACCGCCCGACTCAGACCGGGGAGCTGTCCGGCCTGCAGCCAACTCCCCCCCCCCCCCCCCTTGATGGGAGAGGAAATCCGCCATGACCATCTGCGCCTTGAACTTAAATGGCTGGAGTGCCAGATACCAACGGGTGATCCGCGCATTGGCATCCTTCACGCGGTGGAGCCACTGGAGAGGCGCGTGGTCCGAACAGAGGGTGAAAGGGCATCCCAGTAGGTAGTAGCGGAGGGTGAGGACCACCCACTTGATGGCAAGGCACTCCTTCTCTATAGTGCTGTAGCAGTCTTCACGCACCGACAGCTTCCTGCTGATGTACAGCTCTGGGTGGTCCTCCCCCTCCACCTCCTGGGACAGAACGGCCCCCAGCCCCCTGTCCGACGCATCCATCTGCAAAACAAAGGGGAGAGTGAAGTCCGGGGAGTGTAATAGTGGCCCCCCACACAGTGCAGCCTTTACCTCAGAGAAAGCCCACTGGCATTGCTCCGTCCACTGGACCAGATCTGGTGCCCCCTTTTTAGTGAGATCAGTCAGTGAGCTGGTGACGTCCGAATAATTAGGTATAAACCTACAATAGTAGCCAGCCAGCCCCAGGAACTGTCTCACTCCCTTTTTGGTCTTGGGCCTTGGGCAGGCTGCAATCGCTGCTGTTTTATTAATTTGGGGACTCACGTGCCCATTGCCCAAGTGGAAGCCCAGATACCGTACTTCCACCCGCCCAATCGCACACTTCTTCGGGTTGGCTGTGAGGCCCGCTTGCCTCAGCGAACTAAGGACGGCCCTCAGGTGTTGTAAATGCTGTGGCCAGTCATTACTATAAATAATAATGTAATAATGTCATTGAGGTATGCGGCCGCGTAGGTGGCATAGGGGCGGAGGACCCTATCCATAAGCTGCTGGAACGTAGCGGGCGCCCCAAACAGCCCAAGAGGAAGTGTGGCAAACTGGTGTAAGCCAAATGGTGTGGAAAAGGCTGTTTTCTCTCAGGATAATGGAGTCAAGGGGATCTGCCAATATCCCTTTGTCAAATCCAGTGTCAAATAAAAACAAGCCATGCCTAGTCGATCAAGCAACTCGTCAATACAAGGCATTGGGTACGCATCAAATTTAGACACCGCGTTGACTTTTCTGTACCGGGCCAACCCATCAGCCTTGGGAACCAAGACCACTGGGCTGCTCCAGTCACTGTGGGACTCCTCAACGATGCCCATGTTGAGCATGGCCTCGAGTTCTTCCCAAACCACCTTTTTTTTGTGTTCGGGCAGTCTGTAAGGGTGGCTGCGCACTACTATCCCCGGGGGCGTCTCAATGTGGTGTTCTATGAGGTGGGTGTGGCCGGGCAGGGGTGAGAATACATCAGAAAATTCTGCCTGCAACTTGGCGACCTCCGTGAGTTCGGTCGGAGAGAGTTGGTCTCCACAGGGGACCAGAGCGGTGGGCGATGTCAATTTTATTTTTTGAACCTTCGGCCCCAGCTCTGCCTTCTCTGGAACCACCGACACCAACGCCACGGGGACCTCCTCATTCCAAAGTTTTAAGAGATTGAGGTGGTAAATCTGTAACGCCCCACCCCTGTCTGTTCGCCGCACCTCATAGTTGACGTCCCCGACTCACCATGTGACCTCAATGGGTCCTTGCCACTTGGCGATCAATTTGGAGCTCGACGTGGGCAACAGCACGAGCACTTTATCTCCTGGTGCGCATTCCCTAAGGCGCGTGCCCCTGTCGTACAGGCGGATTTGCCGTTCTTGAGCCTGCTGCAAATTCTCCTGGGTTAGGTGCGTGAGTGTGTGGATTTTGCGTGCAGGTCAATAATGTACTGAATTTCATTTTTGCTCGGTGAAGGTCCCTACTCCCAATTTTCCCGCAGCACATCTAGGATGCCACGCGGCTTACACCCATATAATAATTCGAACGGGGAGAACCCCGTGGAGGCTTGTGGGACCTCTTGCACTGCGAAAAGCAGGGGCTCGAGCCATTTATCCCAGTTACGTGCGTCCTCACTTACAAATTTTTTAATTATGTTTTTGAGGGTGCGATTAAACCGTTCGACTAAGCCGTCCGTTTGTGGGTGATAAACACTGGTGCGGATCGGCTTGATTCCCAGTAACCCATACAGTTCGCGCAGTGTGCGTGACATAAACATAGTGCCTTGATCAGTCAGAATCTCTTTGGGGATTCCGACTCGGGAGATGATGTGGAAGAGTGCTTCCGCAATACTACGTGCGGAGATCAGGGATGAGAATTTTCCACCGATTGGCAGATTTCCGACTTTTTCAGACCAAAATGATCGTTTTTGAGATCGATGTAAATCCGTTGAGAAATTTTTTTTTGGGGGGGGGTATGATTAACGATCTGTGGTCACCTTATAATGCAGACATCCCAAGTCTACCGGAAGTTCCGGGAGTCTCCTGCATATTGATAGAAGCGAGCAAGAGCGTGCGCGCGCAACATTAAGGTCTGCATCACGCATCTTAGAATGTGTGCACGCGAGGGGGTGCATGAGGGAGACTGTGTGTAGTATCTGTGTATCTGTGTTGCCAGATACTGCTGACGTTTTCCAGCCCAAAATATGTTCAAAACCCGCCAAAATGCACTTAAAACCACCCAATCTGGCAACACTGCCTGTGTGCCTGCTCATGTAGCGCATGCCAGACAAAGAGCATCTTGATTGGGTTACTCAGCAAAATAAGCCAATCAACTTTCAGTGTGGGCGGGCTTTTATCTCTTTTTTTTTTTTTCTCAAGGACCGGAGTTTTCAGTTGTATTGAGTCAGTGCAGCCTACAGGATCGGCATGACAGAGAGCATGCGCCCCAAAAATATATATATATATCAATTACATGTCATATATAAGTGTGTATCTTTTATAAATGGGGTTAGCTTATCTAATGTAGCATGTTGGGGAGAATCATAGTATCATATCTATATTTCTGATGAAATTTTAAGTATGATAGCATGTATAACTCTCCTACTTATTGCTCATTTCATGGGGGAATGCTGGCGTGTGCCACGCGGGAGCGTCTGCCCAAATTTTTTAGGCCGAGATGAACTTGTAGTTTTTGATTTTAAAAAAATTTCCAATATGTAATTCCCATTGTACATGTCTGTTCTTTAATTCAAAATCACCATCTCGATCTTCAGATTGACCACATGGTATATGTATTACATTACACAACATCCTGTCCAGATAAAGCCTAGTTAGTACACACAACAGTTGAAAGGGAAGTGATAAGTGATGTTGAATGTTGCCTGCTTAATATGCAAGGCCTCCTGCTACCATGATAACATCAGAAGAAAGCTTAAGAAAATTATATGATAGAACTTTTTTCTGGTTTGCACTTCATTTTAAAGGATTAGAGTATTCAAAGACATGAATAGCTAAAATGCAGAAATATAATACTGTAGAGCTCGTTTATATTAAAAGGTGCATTGATTTTTTTGAAATAATCAAATGTCAGTTGATTAAAAACAAGTCTCTTGTACCATATTAATCATTTTCACCTGGGAGTCCACCAAGAAGGGGAATTTATTTCCAAATAAATTGCAAATTTTTGCTGATAAAATTAATGGCTTTGGGGTAAAAAAAAAAAAAAAGCCAAAAATCATTAGCCCCATGGGCCCCGCCCCCCGGGCCCTGCCCCGTTTTTTTCAGACTTTTAAAATATTTTTCATTCTCATCCCTGGGAGATATTGTGAAGCGGCACTGCTTCTGGATATCGCGTTGCATAGTCCACCAGAACTAAAATAAAGCGATACCCTCATGTTGACCGATCTAATGGCCTGACGAGATCCATCCCAATTCTTTCGAACAGGGTCTCGATTAATGGTAGAGGGTGCAAAGGTGCTTTTGGAATGGCCACTGGATTTACTAACTGGGATTCGCAGCATGCCGTACACCACCTACGGACATTGCCGCGAATCCCTGGCCAATAGAACCGGGCCATTATTCGGGCTAGTGTCTTATCCTTCCCTAACCATGGGATTAAAGTGAGTCACCTGGAATACCAATTCCCGGTGGCTCTTTGGGATCAAAAGTTGTGTTATCGGCTCCTTAGTCTGAGTGTCCTGCGTCACTCGGTATAATCTATCCCTCATAATGGAGAAATAGGGGAAGGACGGGGCGGCATTTGGCTGGAGCGTTTGACCATCGATTACTTTCACTTGGTCAAATGCATGCCGCAGAGACTCGTCTCGCAACTGCTCTAATGGAAAATCCGCGAGGGATTCCCCGAAAGAGGGAGGAGGAGCTGGTGACTCCTCACTCTGACGCGGTGATGACGTAGACGGCTCTGTGACAGCTGCTCCCTCCAATGTCACACCGGGACCTCCCCCCGCTAAACTACGGCAGGACCCACTCTTCACTAAATGAGTCATTAGCTCCCGAAATCCCAGCCAATCAGTCCCCAAAATTATTGAGTGGGTAAGGTGAGGATTAACCGCTGCCTTTACTCTAAATTTCTCCCCTTGAAATAGAATGTGGACCGACACTAAAGGGTAGTTGTGAACATCCCCGTGCACACACACAACACCTTCATCAATTGTGCTCTCCCCAATGCCTCGTCTTGCACCAGGCTTTGGTAGATTGAGGTCTGATTATAGCCGGAGTCCACCAAAGCCTGATACATATCCCCTTGGATACTCACCGGTATGCAATACACTCCGGCCCGATCGAGGGCGGTCCCTGGTGCATCGGGGATCCGGACCACCGCGCCCACCTCCATTGCCGAGCACTGATGCTGGAGGTGCCCCAGCTCCCCGCAGCGCCAGCAAACCGGCCCAGGCTCTCTCTCTGCACCGGTGTTTCGGAGCTCACTCACCTGAGGGGGGGAGACACAGACATGGAAGCAGGAAACGGTAGGGCACCGCAGGTGCGGCGGGCCAGAATTAACTCAGAATTCATTTATTTGGATCTTCAACAAGCATACATAAAGCATAAAAAACCAAAAATACTTGAAATAGGAAATATGAGAGATCCAGGGGACCTACATTAAGGTAATAAAAATAAAACCGCTATCATGCAGGCCACCATAGGCTCCCTGCAGGAACATAAAATATTTGTAGTTAACTTTTTTTAAATTTTCATAATATGATGTTTAGGTTTGTGATAAAATTCACATTTGACTTATCTTGATAAATTTACACATAGCAATGTCACTTTTGAACAATCTTACATATATAACATACTTAAGCATTATACATAGTAATAGGCATGCAGTCAGTGGTGTATAAACAATATTATTTTATATATATGAAGAACATCTATCTGGAACATATATAGCGATTCACAACATTACAGTTCACACTATAGTTCTGAATGATATGCCGTTTAACATATGGAGAGAACCCTTGAAGACTATGTGTATGAACCTTTTCTAGAATGATTGTTGGTGTGGATTTAATAGTTTGAGGTAGATCATATCTAACACATTTTTCAGCAAATTTGTGTTTAGTTCCTGGTTGATAAATTTGACTTGACTTGTATTTTGAATTGGAGTTACAATATTAAAAAGGTAGAGATTGAAAATAGCTGGGAAGAGTGCCTTCATGATATCTCATCTCATTATCTCTAGCCGCTTTATCCTTCTACAGGGTCGCAGGCAAGCTGGAGCCTATCCCAGCTGACTACGGGCAAAAGGCGGGGTACACCCTGGACAAGTCGCCAGGTCATCACAGGGCTGACACATAGACACAGACAACCATTCACACTCACATTCACACCTACGGTCAATTTAGAGTCACCAGTTAACCTAACCTGCATGTCTTTGGACTGTGGGGGAAACCGGAGCACCCGGAGGAAACCCACGCGGACACAGGGAGAACATGCAAACTCTGCACAGAAAGGCCCTCGCCGGCCATGGGGCTCAAACCCAGGACCTTCTTGCTGTGAGGCGACAGCGCTAACCACTACACCACCGTGCCGCCGCCTTCATGATATTTGAAATAAAATTTAAGTTTCTGTAGATAGAAAATATCTTCAAGCTTCAACAAATGGAGGTTCTTAAACAAGGGTTCTCATCTCATCTCATTATCTCTTGCCGCTTTATCCTTCTACAGGGTCGCAGGCAAGCTGGAGCCTATCCCAGCTGACTACGGGCAAAAGGCGGGGTACACCCTGGACAAGTCGCCAGGTCATCACAGGGCTGACACATAGACACAGACAACCATTCACGCTCACGGTCAATTTAGAGTCACCAGTTAACCTAACCTGCATGTCTTTGGACTGTGGGGGAAACCGGAGCACCCGGAGGAAACCCACGCGGACACAGGGAGAACATGCAAACTCCGCACAGAAAGGCCCTCGCCGGCCATGGGGCTCAAACCCAGGACCTTCTTGCTGTGAGGCGACAGCGCTAACCACTACACCACCATGCCGCCGCCTTCATGATATTTGAAATAAAATTTAAGTTTCTGTAGATAGAAAATATCTTCAAGCTTCAACAAATGGAGGTTCTTAAACAAGGGTTCTGTATGACAATTATATTTAGCACATGAAATGACTAATAATTTTCTTCTGAATCTTAAAAATCCGTTCACAATTAAATCCCCAAAGTAAGATACCAAAGTTTAGATGTGATAACACAAGAGAATTGTAAATCTTTATTTTTGCATCAAGAGGTAGAATATTTTTTAGTCTGTTTAGTATGCCTAAAGTTTTAGAAATTTTGTTTGCAATTTTGTCAACATGATCTTTCCAATTGAGGTTTTCATTTATTGTTAAGCCAAGAAAATTGAATGTACTGACTTTCAATAGAAGTATTATTTATTTGGAGATCAATGTGCCCAACTGATTTTTGTGGTGTATGAAATACAGTGAATTTAGATTTATTAACATTCAGTGATAACTTATTCAACAGCAACCAGTTGTTTACTTTTTGTAATTCATCATTTACTGTAGAGATGTTTGTAATTTGTTTATTATTTAAATCTATTTTGACAGTTGTTTGTAAGGTTGTGTCATCTGCATATATTATGAATGAGAAAAGCTTACTACTTGCTGTTATATCATTCATGTAAATAATAAAAAGTAGGGGGCCAAGAATGGATCCTTGGGGAACACCTATGTTTAAAGATTGATGAGACAAGTTATGATCTTCAAATGATACATATTGCTTCCGATTGGATAAATAATTTTTCAAGAGTGATAGAGGTAGACCTTGTATTCCATAATGACTTAGTTTAATTTTAAGTATAGTATGATCTAAGGTGTCAAACGCTTTAGAAAGGTCTAAAAAACACTAAGTGGTATATTATTATTATCAAGTTCATAGATAAGTCAATCAGTTAGTTCAAGAGCTGCAAATTCTGTTAAGTGATTAGATCGGAAGCCATATTGAGAATTTATAAATAATTTGTTAATATGAAAATAGTCGTAAAGTTGATTGTATATAATTTTTTCAAATATTTTTGACATGCCAGGAAGTAATGAACTAGGGCGGTAGTTTAAGAACTGTGTTTCATCATCTTTTTTATAGACAGGGGTGACTTTGGCAGATTTGGAAAAATGCCAGTGGTTATCATTTGATTAACTATAGTTAAAATTGGTGACAATAGTACAGATTTAATACTTTTTAATAGCTTTGTAGATATTTCATCGAATTCATAACTGGTTTTAGGTACTAGCTTATCTATAATTTTTTCAATGTCATTCTGAGAAACAGTGTGAAAAGAAAGTTTACAATGAACATTAATTTTTAAGTATTTTTTAAAATCAAGTGGATTGGATGATGTTAGGCCTTTTGCTAAATTTCCTCCAATATTAATAAAAAAAGTCATTAAATTTTTCAGCAATAGTTAATTTGTCAGTTATAATTTTGTCATTATCTCTGAAATAGATTGGAAAATATTTCTTTTTACTTATCCTATTGAGAATATTATTTATTGCTTTCCATGTTTTTTTAATATCTGACTTATACTTGTCAAAAAGCTGGTTGTAATATTTACACTGACAGATGCGGATAAGTTTCCTAATGATGTTATTGTAAGTATCTAAATTAGTTTTAGCTTTAATGTACTCTTGAGATTCAGGGTCTGTTGATTTTTTTTTATTCTATATAATTTATCTCTGGCGGCACGGTGGTGTAGTGGTTAGCGCTGTCGCCTCACAGCAAGAAGGTCCTGGGTTCGATCCCCGGGGCTGGCGAGGGCCTTTCTGTGTGGAGTTTGCATGTTCTCCCCGTGTCCGCGTGGGTTTCCTCCGGGTGCTCCGGTTTCCCCCACAGTCCAAAGACATGCAGGTTAGGTTAACCGGTGACTCTAAATTGACCGTAGGTGTGAATGTGAGTGTGAATGGTTGTCTGTGTCTATGTGTCAGCCCTGTGATGACCTGGCGACTTGTCCAGGGTGTACCCCGCCTTTCGCCCGTAGTCAGCTGGGATAGGCTCCAGCTTGCCTGCGACCCTGTAGAAGGATAAAGTGGCTAGAGATAATGAGATGAGATGAGATTTATCTCTGTATTTTATTGATCTTAAAATGCCTTCAGTCATCCATGCTGATTTTTTGTGTTTGTACTTGTTGAACTTGACAGCTGGGGTGGAGCCGACCCCCGCCTCCGCAGTGGGGGAATAGGGTGAGGATGAGAAACAGAAGGGGGGAAAGAGAGAGAAGAGAGGGGAGAAGAGGAGACACACTGTCCTGCCATCAGAACAGCCGCCATATGGTCCTCCGCCAGCTCGATGGCCTGATCTAGCGATGCCGGGCGATGGCACTGGACCCACTCTGCTGCTCCTTCTGGAAGTCGGGTGATGAACTGTTCCAGCGCCACCAGGTCGAGGATTCCCTCGGCGTCGCGGTTGTCGGCCCTCAGCCACCACCGGCAGGCGTTCTGGAGTTCCTGGCCAAACTCGAACAGCCGGCTGACCTCCTCCAGGCGCAGTGCGCGGAAGCGCTGCCATTGCTGCTCTGGGGTGTGCCCCACGCGTTGGAGGACAGCCCTGTGGAGGTCTGCGTAGGCCAGCCGGCTGTTGGCGGGGAGCTGTAGCGTGGCCAGCTGCACCTCGCCTGTTAGCAGGGGAAGGAGGCGCGCGCTGCGCGCTGTTCCACCGGCCAACCCCACGCCTCTGCTGCCTGCTCAAACAGAGTGAGGCAGGCTTCGGGGTCATCGTGCGGACCCATCTTCATTAGGATGAGGTGGGGAGGGTCCGCGGCGGTGGTGATGGTGGACCCCGCCAATGCGAGCAGGTGCCGGAACGCCTGGTGGTCTTCCTGCTGCGCCAGCACCAGGGCTTCAAACCGTTCTTCCTGCTCCTTCTGGAGGGTGACCAGCGCCTGGTGCTGGCTCTGTTGGGCCATGGCGAGGGCATGGACCAGGTCCTTGAAGGGGGAGGACTCCATGAGGCTGTTCTCTTCTGTATTCCGCATCCCGGGTTTCGGCACCACTGTTGCAATCATTTAGGGTGGGTGGAGCACAGAAGCACGGCAGACCAGAACTGAGTTCTCAAACTCTTTATTATAGCTTTTCAGCTTTAAACTATACACACACACACACACACACACACACACACACACACACACACACACACACACACACACAAGCCTCCTGGCTGGAGAGAGTTTCTCTCCTCTGCTCTCTCTCTCCTTTTTTATAGGGCGTGGTCACTGGGGAAGACACACAAACACAGGTTAACTAACATCAGTTGTAGTGATTCTGCCACTTACCTTCCCTGACTCTGCCCTCCGTTCACAGACCGATGCTTGACCACGCCCCCGCTGCCACAATGACTGCTTTATGTTTTTAAAGTCAGGTGTGTGTCAGGTATGGTTTCATGTCAAGGAATGATGAATGATTAAAAAAAAAGATATATTTTAAAAAGTACTGCAAATAATAAAATGTCCAAGACTGGGAAACAGTACAGCAATGGAATAGTACACTTGAAAGAATTATCATGATAAGCATTACTGAAAAGAACAGATAAGATGCAATTAATAAGCCTTGGCTCTCTGCTGAAAGCATTCCACCACGAGAGCAGAGACAGCACATTTTAATCTTCAATATTTTACTGATTCTAACTCGGTTGCAACAGCTGATAAAAGACCTCTACACACCAAACCAAACAGACCATCCACTAGTCATTAACAAGTCCATTTTTTTAATGTAATATAAATCACATACACTACAATAGTATCACTTAAATCTGCTAACCTAGTCTGTACTGTTGCCCTACAGATTGTGTTAACTGATACACTAACACTGCTGCTGTGGCGGCACGGTGGTGTAGTGGTTAGCATGGTCGCCTCACAGCAAGAAGGTTCTGGGTTTGAGCCCAGTGGCTGATGGGGGCCTTTCTGTGTGGAGTTTGCATGTTCTCCCTGTGTCTGTATGGGTTTCCTCTGGGTATGCTGGGTTCCCTGACAGTCCAAAGACATAAAGGTTAGGTTAATTTGAGGCTCTAAACTGACCACGAGTGTGAAGGGTTGTTTGTCTCTATGTGTCAGCCCTGCGATGATCTGGTGACTTGTCCAGGGTGTACCCCGCCTCTCACCCATAGTCAGCTGGAATAGGCTCCAGCTTGCCCGTGACCCTGCACAGGATAAGTGGCTATGGATAATGGATGGATTGATTGATATTTCTTCCTCCTTTACAGCATGGATAAAATCTTGAGCAACAGTTGACCTTTAAAGGATAAGGCTCAACTTTATAACCACAAACATGCGTCATGACACAAAGACAGCAACCAGCACCTACAAGTTTCCAGTTTGATCAAAAAATGCAGATTATTATGATTGGATCCTGGATGAAATATAAAAATGGTGTGACCACTGAATATCACAGAACAGATTCAAGATAGAAAGAAATGCATACAGAGCCCTGTTGAAGCAGATGCAGAAACCCTTGGAAATTCTCAAGGGAACCAGAACTTGACCTGCAAAAAGATGTTCCAACCAAGTGAAGATCCCAGAAATTGAGATCTCATACTATATACTTCCTCACTGAACAATCCTAAGACCTTTCATGCTGTTCAGATAGCTTATCTTTACAAGAGAACATTTGAATTTTGGTTGCAATTCAAATGCAGTCCTTTGCATAACTTGAACCCAACTTGAACCTTTCCACATTTTATATTGTTACATCCAGGAACTTAAATGGACTTAGTTGGGATTGTAGTGTAAAACATGAATGTACACAAATCCAAGTCCAAAGTTATGCTCCTTTCAGGAGATGTGAGAGCCCTTATACTTGGTGGAGGAATTTATGTATTCTGAGATCTTATTCATAAGTGATGAAAAAATAGACTTTGATTGACAGATTGGCTCAGGGACACCAGTATTACAGAGGCTATACCATTCTGTGGTGGTGAAACAAGAAGTTTGGGAACAAATCTCTTTTCCTGGGGGTGCAGATAACGGACACTCTGACCTGGTCCCATCACACTGGGGCCCTTGTACGGTAAAGAAGGCTTAGAAGCGCATGCACTTTCTGCGCCGGATGAAGAAGGCACATCTCCCCCCTCCAATTCTCACCACTTTCTACAGAGGCACTATAGTGAGCATACTGACTTGCTGCATCTCTGTCTGGTCAGGAGCCTGCAGGGTCTCTGACTGGAAGTCCCTGCAGAGGGTGGTGAAGACAGCAGAGAAAATCATTGGGATTTCACTTCCCCTGATACAGGATATTGTAGAAAAACATTGCCTGACCAGGACTCGCAACATCAGCAGAGACACCTCCCACCCCCACTATGGACTGTTCTCGCTGCTGGTTTCTGGAAAGAGGCTATGCAGCCTCCGGAGTAGAACAGCCAGGTTCTACAACAGCTTTTTCCCACATGCCATAAGACTGTTGAACCGAATTACCCCCCCACCACCACCACCTAGGCAATATACTTTATATTCAGGCAATACACTTTATATTGTATATAGGACTTTATACACAGTTTTCGGTAATATACTTACTGCTGTTTCGTTCTGCACTACACTGAGCCAAAGCAATGAAGTCTCGTTCTGATGTGTATTGTTTGATACAAATCTGAATGACAATAAAGAAAGTCTAAGTCTAAAGTTTGCTTATATCCCTATCCTCACTTGTGATTATGAGCAGTGGGTAGTGCCCAAAAGAAAAAGGTTCCTCCACAGGTTTGCTGAGTGTAGTCTGTCCATGATAGGTTGAATAGCTTGGAAATCTGGGAGAGCCTTGAACTATAGATTAGATTAGATTAGATTAGATTAGATTAGATTAGATAAAACTTTATTGATCCCTTTGGGCGGGTTCCCTTAGGGAAATTAAGATTCCAGCAGCATCATTACAGATAAACAGAGAAAAGAAATAGAGAAAACTTCTAGATAAATTAAAATAAAGCTATAGCTTCTGCTCCTCTAAATACAGAAAGTCAGGGTGGTTTGGGCATCTCACAAGGATGCTCCTGCTAGTATCAGGCACTGGACAGAGACTAGGGCAGACCATGGATCCCCTGGAGAAAATACATCTGAAAGTTTGCCTGGGAATATCTGGGGATCCTTCAGGAGAAGCTGGAATCTGGAGCCAGGGATAGAGAAATCTGGACTGACCTGCTCAGTTCCCAGCAGTGGGAAAAGCAGAAGGAAAAATTAGAGTTAAACCTATAAATTAGTTCTGGTGCATCAGATGGTTTCCATCAGAAGTCACAATCAGTTGACTGGTGTTCACATGTGTGCAGTGAAAGTGTCACATGATCACAAAGTGACTCCACCTCAACAAACATCATCATGACAAAGACTAAGGAGATATCTGAATAAATGTGGGACAAAGTTCTGGGATATCAATGAGGATGTGGTTAAAAAAATAAATAAAATGGAAAGAAAAACATCACAGCTGTGACTCTACCTAGAGGAAGCCGTCCACTAAAAATAATTGGTCAGAGAAGAAGGATATTAGTCATCATTAGCTCATATAGTCGACAGGCAATGAGTTTATGCCATCATGTGTTGTCTGTCGTCCGTCTGTCGTCGTCCACATTTCATGAAAATCACTTCTTCTCTCTCAATTCTTTACTGATTTTTATTCTTTTTGGCAGGAAGGTATGTCTGCCTGGGGTGCTTTTACTCAAATTTGCATAATTGCAATTAATAATGAAGATATGGAGTAATTAAGCCCTAACGAGCAGTTTCCACACAAATCGCTTCTTCTCCCTCAATTCTTTACTGATTTTGATTCTTTCTGGCATGAAGGTAGGGGGACCTAGGGTGCATATAACTTCTAGACCAGATTTACTTCATTACAATTATTCATGACGTTTTGGACTAATTAAGCTTTAATGAGCAGTTCAACAAAAATTGCTTCTTCTTGGTCAATTCCTCGCCGTTTTGGATTCTTTCTGGTAAATACGTCAGTATTCCTAGGGTGGATATCGCTTCTATATATAGCTTGTATATAGTGTATATAGCTTGCACCATTTATTATGCAAGGTGTCCCACTTTAGATCATTCTTTCTGGACTAGATGGGGCCAGAGTGAGCTACGCCGTCATTGACAGTCTCGTTAAGCAGCTATTGTGCAAACTTGATCACTTATTGTCAGGAATGCAGGTGACAGACGGATGTAAACAGACAGATGTAAACAGCAGAGAGTTTAATGAGGCAAGGCTAGCAATAGGCAAATGCACAGTCAAAAAACAGGCAATGGTCAGGCGAGACACAAACAGAATACCAGAGGCAAAATCCACAGTACAAACTAAATCGGTAACCAGAATATCAGCGCAAATAAACAAGGCTTGGTCAAGTCAGACAAGATAACACTGAGCTTTTACTTCACAGGAGGTGAGTGCAAACTAGAGTCCTTAAATAGTGTAGCTGTGATTGAGGCTGTGATCAGGAACAGATGTAAGTGATCAGAACTCAAGAAACTGAAAGGTTCTCGGTGAGGTGCAGGATTGTTATTGTAGTCCGTGGTGACCATATATGAAGGCTGCTGCATGAATTCTGGGAAGTGGAGTCTTGAGTGTGAGCCGGTGCAGACACGAGAGTTATTGTGACCAGTGCAAGCCATTTCTTGACTTCCACTAGTATTGACACTAATAAGTTGCTTTAATGAGCTACATTTAGTCCGTCATTCATTCAACATTTCCTCATATAATTTGCTTTTCGTGAAAAATCAGCTGTAACATGTATGATGTTTGCAGCGGTACGCTTTCAGATTACAAAGATGAACTAAGCTCATCAACAGAAGCAGCTGCTTATCAGGAGTTGCATCAACAGAACTGCTCGTAAAGCAAAATGTTATATGTTGGTGTTACAGCATTTGCAGCTATAAAGGCAGGCACATTCAGGGAAAAGTGACAGTCATTCAGGAGAATATAGCGATATAAACTAGACAAAAACAACGATAGCAAAAGGTTAAACAGGTAATGAAGACTCTTTTTTTTTTAATTTTCTGTACCTCTGAACTAGGGCATAATTTTGGGTAGGGACGCTAGGGACGTGTCCCTACCAATATTCAGCCGCTACTGTGTAATCACGATCAATAAAACCGATGTCCTAACCTGAGCAATGATTATATGGCACACAAAGTGTTAAATGTATGACACTGCTAATAATCCCCCCTCTAACGTAGATATCATTCTCTGATTAGCTACCTGTTTCTCGCTAACTTACATGGTTAGCTATCCCAGCTGTCACTCCATCTGCTGTAAAAGCAGCACACTTCCCACAGCAGCCGTAACGCCCATCAACCCCCCGTATCTCACACGTACACACCTGACCTACCCCACGCACCCCCCACTCTCCGTCAGCCTACAAATTGAGCTGGACTTTGATGTCCATGCATGCTTGCCCTACAACTCGCATGCTGACTTGAGTATCATGGATGACGGCTCCCCTCCCAAGAAACGAGACATTCGTTCATTCTTCTTCAAAGTCAAGAATGTAAGTGCAGGGTTTCCGTCGAGCTTTAAAAACTCAACAAAATCCTTTTGATGTATGGAAACCCTTCATAAAAGTATTGCTGCGGCTCCTTAGGAAGGTTTAGCAATGTGACAGGACGCATCAGAGCTAGGCTACTGCATAGCTGCAGAGAAAAGGAATGCTGGAGCAATGTAACTTGGTGTTAGATAATATCCTCGATGAATGAATGTTAAATTTATAGACCTAATGGTTTTACAGAATGTAAGTAGTCAGATGTAGGCTACTGCATGGCCATGCAGATGTGCAACTTGCATTTCAGAATCAACAGCGTGACAGCCGCTGAGTCTGCTGCGTTCACCGTTTTACAGAGACCTCTTTCTACTGCTACTAGGCTAGGCTAGATACAACAAATCCATGATCCTTTACTGCCACCTACAGACGAATATTGGTAACTGCAGCATGAACATGAAGTCACAAGCACATCTGTAGTGAAAATCATAACACACGTTACAAACACAAACAGGCAACAAAAAGACATAATATGGAAAATGGAGGGGCAACAAAAAGAAAAAAAGGGGGTATACTACAAATGCAATATTAATGTAATCATAAATCATGCTATAATAGGCAATCACGAAATTATATATCCAAATATCATTTTAACTAAATTTGAGCTTAATTACAGAATAGAAAATGCCACCAGTAGCACCTATTTATGAGTGTCTCAATAAGGCAGTCAGTGAATTTTGAGACACCCCCCCCAATGTCAGACAACACAGATATTGAATTTAAAAAGAAAAAAAAAGAAATTTACAACCCTGGGATCCAAAGACAAACTCCCTAACCATTAGGCCACGGCTGCTCTCGTTAACCTACAAGATCTGCATGACATGAACTTATGATTGCTAATGGGGAAAAAAAAAAAAACAACCCTTTTGGAAGCTCTGCCTTGGATCACTTTTGTGTCCCCACCAATGTCAAAGTTACTCCCTTGCCTCTGAACCACTTTCATTCCATCCTCCTTATCCACCCATCTCTCAGAGTTCATACCAACCCCTTTCTTTTTAAGTTAATGTTTAATTTTCATTAGTCTGATAAGGTTTATATACTCAATTCAAAATTCTCAGTCTTATTCATTCTTCTCTGATCACACACACACAGCGTGTGTTTTCCATCTACAGCCATAACAATGAAAATTTTCAGGCCAGACTGTGCACCATTTTGGAGATGCCCATTTGGTCAATGGCTATGGAGGTACCGTAACTACTTGATCATCTACATCACTCCTTTACTGATACTTCCTCTGCCATTGTACTTCAAGTCACCGGTAAGAATGCACACATGGATATTTTGATACGTAGTATGTAGCATATGCAAGTGTGATTTGGTGTGTTATGTGTAGTCAATCAATGTTTCAAAAAATGATAGAAAATCACTTTTCCTGGATATTCAATTATTGTTATAAGATAATAGTATCCGTATTTCTCAAATAATTAAAATAAGGTGTAAATTTCCCAGAAAGACTGAAAAACCTGTATAGGAAAATCCATGAGCGAGTTTTCCATGGGCTCAATGAATCCTCCAGTGTTTTTCCAGTGACATTAAAATTTCGTTAAATGAATAAAAAATAAATAAATAATACTGACCAGCAGTACATGCTGAAATGTATAACTAAATAATATATAAGTGATAATCCCATGCTGGCAAGGACTTATCTTTGCAAGGGTACAAAGAATATCTGACCGTTTTGACCTTGTGAGGACATTTGGCTGGTCCCCATGAATATTTTTCTTTTTCAACAAAATTGCAGATTGTATTTTAAAACCTAAAAGAGACAAATGTTATTCTTTTGGTTACTGAAGTTAAAGTTAGGGTTAGATTTATGTGTAGCATAGAATTAAGTAGCGGCTTTAATATTAATGCCAATGGAAGGTCCTCACAAAGATAGTAAGACAAATGAGTGTGTGTGTGTGTGTGTGTGTGTGTGTGCGTGCGTGCGTGCGTGCGCGTGTGTGTGCATATTGCAGTGTCATTATTGTCTAAATGGACCTTTGTCATTTAACAACTGCTTTTTCTCCCTAAAATCTTCAATAGTGAATGATAAATCTTTAAACGAAATATCGATTCTTGATTCATACTATTTACATTTATGCAAGATTATTTACCAGCTGGGAGGTCTGTATGGTGAAATACCATGACTCAGGTCTTGAAAGTACTGACCGAGGCCCTCTGGGTCGAGGTCAGTATTCAAGGTGGAGGTCATGGTATTTCACCATACGGACCTACCACAAGCTGGTAAATAACACATATCCTCCTCGGTATACAAGTGCACTTCCATGGCAGGAAAAAAACTGCATTTTGCCGCCTATGTAGTCCCCTATTTATACAAAATTGAGTCATTCAGGATTCAGCCATGTTTTTGCTCGGCGTTAACAACAGTTACAGGTTTTTAGCTTTCTCCTGAAATGTTTTCTTTTATTCCTTCTTCCTCAGGGTAGTAAATCTCGCTTTCGCTGTGAACACTGTCGTTATCGCTATCCATGATGTAAAATTAATGCTATTCTCCTGAGAAATGCAAAAATAAACGTTGACAAAAATTGCTACGTTTGTTGTTGTTGTTGTAAACGAGCAAGTCACCAGAGGTCCGTAACCGGGGTCCGTATCATAGGATATGGACCCACTTGCCAGCCAATCAGAGCATAGGATTTGATGGAAACCGGACTGCAAAAAAAATAAAAATAGTTATTGAATAAAATAACAATAATGCAACAACCAAACTTTCCAAATTTGCCCCAAATCCTAATCATGATCCTAACTTTAAATCCATTGCATTAAATATCAATAAAAAAAACAGACAAGGAAAATAAAAAGAAAAAAGGTTCTTCATAGCATCCTAAAGATTCTGCTTGGAACCTTGAAAAAATCAAACTAAATCAGGAACAACTTCATGCTCTGATCGTTTAATCTACGGGAACTGAATAACTAATCGAGCCACATTTAATCAAGCATTATTACCTCATTTGAAGTTAAAACTACAGAAGCGCTACAGAGAATTTAATCATATCGTCTAGTAGCTATTCTGAAACCATAAAGCTAGCTGATTCCAAGATAAACACCAAATGCATGATCCAAATGATTGATATCTGTTTTAAGACCTGGTCAGTAAAGCAGATAGAAACCAGTGGCACGGTCTTTTAGCCTGTTTGTATCTTTTAGGATTTTAAATATGACTTTTTTTTTTCTTTTGCTGCAGATTGCAAATTGTGGCTTTGTTATCATACTGATGGCACTGTACTGGTGTACGGAGTGTATACCGCTGGCAGTCACTGCACTGTTGCCAGTCATACTTTTCCCATTTCTGGGCATCATGAAGGCCGAAGAGGTAACGAGCAATAAACTTTATCTTCTAGTTCATAGTAGTAAACTTTTAGCAGCAGCAAAACAAAGTGTGCTAAATTGCAGCTGCGATTGCTAATCACATAGAAACCCGTAAAGTCATTCAAAACTTTCCAACAAACCCATCGCATATGATGAAAGATTCAACTTTATGGCTCATAAACATTTTATATATAAAATAATCAGTTAATGATTGACTACATCGACAATTGAAGCCTCACAGAGTGTTACTTTCCTGTAAAGCTTTTATCAGGTACAAAGTTACAGTATAGTAAACAGATATGACCACATTTTATGGTAGACTTATGCTGTTAAATGGCTCTCAGCCATACAACATAAAATTCCATCCTGCTAGCTCAACATTTTTCATTTTATGAGCCTAAAAAGTCCATAAATCATGTAATAAAAGTTAAAAATAAAGATGAAACAGTTTGAGTGCTTATCTCTTTCATCGTTACTGATTTTGTTTTTTGTTTTCTGAACTTTTTTTAATTACTGATTAGTTTTAATGTACTTAAGCAACTCTAATACAAATCTTTTGATTGGTTTTCTTCTGATGATTTTTTTTTTTAAATTAACAATGAAAATTACATTTGGACTCAACCATAACTCAGAACACAAAAAAAATCTTTAAAATTTGGTTGTACATAATTTTCAATAAATATACATCTGCTGAGCTAGTTAAACATAAAAAAAAAAATGCAGGTTTATTTTCTCAAAAAACATTACAGAACCAAAGCAGAACCAGGTAAATTCTGACTTTACTTGCTAGCTAGGGGTAGGCTAACAGTAGACTAGCATAAGCATTTGTAAACTGAACGCGCACTTAGCTTAAATAAATGAAAAAAAATAGAAAATGTACTTAAATATGTAACAAAGCTGAACTGATTGAAACTAACAAAATGTGAAATCAGTAAATTTAATGTTAGCATATGAGTGTTAGCATACAGAAAGCTTGTTAGCACATAAGCTAAATATCCAGTTTTCCTGAGTAGCTATGGGCTACAAATATAAAGGTTTTGACTAGCTAGTAACTAGCGTAATCCACAGGAATTGTAACATTAGTTTATATGCTAGTAGATATAAGCTAGCATACACTGATCAGCCATAACATTATGGCCACTGAGAGGTGAAATGAATTTACAAGCTCATTACAGTGGCACTTGTTAAGGGGTGGGATATATTAGTATTAGGCAGCCAGAGAACAGTCAGTTCTTGAAGTTGATGTGTTGGAAGCAGGAAAAATGGACAAGCGTAAGGAGTGACTTTGACAAGGGCCAAATTGTGATGATGAGACGACTGGGTCTGAGCATCTCCAAAATGGCCCATCTTGTGGGATGTTCCTGGTATACAGTGGTTAGTACTGAACAAAAGTGGTCCAAGGAAGGACAACCACTGAACTGATGACAGGGTCATATGGTCCAATCCCACAGAAGAGCTTCTGTAGCACAAACTGCTGAAAAAGTTAATCCTGACACCTTTCTGTTTTAGTCAGCATTAACTTTATCAGCAGTTTGTGCTTCAGTAGCTCTTCTGTTGGATTGGACCATATGGGCTAGCCTTCAAGCCCCATGCAAATCAGTGAGGCTTTGATGCCCATGACCCTGTCGCCGGTTCACTGCTTGTTCTTTGAATCCTTGGACCACTTTTGTTCGGTACTAACCACTGCATACCGGGAAAACCCCAGAAGATGTGCCATTTTGGAGATGCTCAGATCCAGTAATCTCGCCATCACAATTTGACCTTTGTCAAAGTCATTCCTTACGCTTGCCCATTTTTCCTGCTTCCAACACATTAACTTCAAGAACTGACTGTTCTCTTTCTTGATGCCTAATACTAATATATCCCACCCCTTGACAGGTGCCATTGTAATGAGATAATCAATGTTATTCACTTCTTCACTTGTCAGTTGTCATAATGTTATGACTGGCCGGCGTAAAAATATTAAGGCTTTGACTATAGTGACTAGCATTACTCGAGTTCCTGAGGCTCATACTCACTACCTAGTCAAAGTCAAAGGAAAAGCACCACCCTGAATGACGTGCATATTAATATTCATAATTAGCATATATGATCCTCAATGGCATCCAACATTTATTTTATAATTAAATTCTGAGTTGACTTTTTAAACTTCTTTGATTTTGACACGTTGGCCTGTTTTCACTTTGGTGAACAGTTTTATACATTACCCACAATACTGTTTGTTTGTGTTGCAGTCGTGTTCCAGTGGGATTTCTCCCTCGCGTCATCTCTGTCCAAACAGAGCAATGCAGCAGCACTTTAATTCTTTTCTCTGTCCTTATCTGCATACCTGCTCAAACAGATTAGCTTCTAATAACACAAGAAAATACAGCAGCAGCAACAACAACATCAGCAGCAAGGAAATTAGCATCTGAAATACTTCCAAATAAACAAATTTAACATCTTTCACCGTGGTGCCAAAATAAAAGGAAAAAAGAAAAGGAAGGGAAAACTTTGCTTTCTAAATTCTATCTTAAACATTTATGCTTAACTTTAGCTGTAGATTTAAAACAGACGTAACCAAAAGGTTTCATGAGCTTCAGTTATTATTTATTTGTTTCAGGTGTGTCTGTTGTACTTGAAAGACACCAACATGCTGTTCATTGGTGGTTTGCTGGTCGCTGTAGCGGTAGAACACTGGAACTTACACAAGCGTATCGCCCTGGGTGTCCTGCTGTTAGTGGGCGTTCGACCTGCTCTGTAAGGCTACATTAAACATCCTGTAAAATATACAGAACTGAATACGTACAGTCATGGGGAATAGAAAGTACACCCTCCTTCAATTCTATGTTTTTAGTTATTATCAGGGCCTAAAAACAATCATGTGGTCCTCAGCAACTTCGATAAACAAAAAAATTACCTCAATTAACAAATATATATGCATATGGCCCATTCTATAATTGCAGTTCCATTTGAAGTGTTGACTCTATTGTCAACTCTGTTATCGTTAACCTGGGCAATCCGTTAACAGAACGGGTGATAACAGAGTTGACACTTCCCACCATTTTGTGTCTTAACTCCACATGCTAACCTCAAACTAGCTACCGTACGGCATGTACAAAAACAGAATGTTATGGATTTTAATCATATTATTGTTTTTTTAATAAACGAGCGAGAGATTCGCTCTGATATCACAATAACAGATTTGACGAATAATTAATCTCCTGTTGGTGTAAAATCCTCAACATTTTGTTCAAATTAACAAGAGAAGAAACAGAACATACCTCACTGCCTTTCTGAAGTTTCCCGCCAGAGGAAGTGACATCACTCGGTGCAGGTGTCATGCGTATTATTAAAAGTCTTTGTGGATTTGATGCGGTTTTATAACAAAGTCAACAAAGTTGACAAGAATATTTGGACAGATACAAAATATATTTTTATTACTAAAATTTCACATCATACAGAAAATAGACTTTCATTAAAATCAATTGATTTTAGAACAGTTAATAGAATAAGCCCCCCAAAACAGACTGTGAGATTGAATCACTTCATGTTTATTGGAGTTGAATGGATGAATCAGGAGTCGAAGACAGCCAATAATGTGGGGGGAGGGGACGGGAGTCATTTAGTGAATGTTTTATGGATAAATTGGGTCTAAAATGTACATCAAGCATTGCTATTGGTGAAAGTTTGTCATAACTGATTCAATAAAGATTTCTGTTGTGGAAAATAACAAAAGGTTTATCTTGGAGACGCGAAATGTACCTGAATTCTAGAATGACCCATATATTTCAATGTGTAGTTATTTTTTGAGTCATTTTTGACTTGGCCATTCCAACACCTTGATTTTATTCTAATAAATAAAACACAAAACTGAAGGACGATCCACTTTCTTTTTCCAATGACTATATTTCTGTGTATGTTCACATGTTTCCCTTTCCCTCCTCTGTCCTCCTCTAGGTTGATGTTAGGCTTCATGCTTGTAACAGCTTTCCTCTCAATGTGGATCAGCAACACTGCTACTACCGCCATGATGCTGCCCATAGCCCAGGCCGTCCTGGACCAGCTCAGTAAAACGGAGGCTGAGAGAGATGACAGAGAGCTGAGGAATGGCAGAGACAACCAGGCTTTTGAGATGGCTGAAGTCACTAACACCAAATATCCATTCAACCCCGAAAATCCAAGTAAATCAATCAGCATGATGTTTGTGTTCAATAAGACAAATTTATGATATCATGACCTTAGTCTGGGACAAGAGCTTTTCAACTGGAGTTAGCCAGAACATCCGAGTTACCCGCAAAATGATATCCAAACCAGCTATCTAGGATATCCATCCATCCATTATCTATAGCCGCTTATCCTGTTCTACAGGGTCGCAGGCAAGCTGGAGCCTATCCCAGCTGACTATGGGCGAGAGGCGGGGTACACCCTGGACAAGTCGCCAGGTCATCACAGGGCTGACACATAGACACAGACAACCATTCACACTCATGGTCAATTTAGAGCCACCAATTAACCTAACCTGCATGTCTTTGGGGGAAACCGGAGCACCCGGAGGAAACCCACACAGACACGGGGAGAACATGCAAACTCCACACAGCTGGAGAAAAGAAAGAAAGCCCTCGCCAGCCTTGAACCCAGGACCTTCTTGCTGTGAGGCGACAGTGCTAACCACTACACCACCATGCCACCTGCTAGCTAGGATAATTAGGACAAATTAGGACAAAAAGAACACTATTTTAGCAGCATGCGCTTGTCTTATTGAGGCGTGGCTTTGGAGGGAACGTTGAAACCCGGGGCTGTTATTATAGGGATTTTAAAATTCAAAACAGCTCGCTTTAGCTAACTGCTAAAATTGCTGTTTACACCTTTAATGATTAACATGTTGGCTTGAACACTCACACTGCATGACTATGGAAAGAACTCTTCTTTTCACAAGGGCGCAGGACCAGAATATATAAACACTAAATCAGTGAAATATAAATGATGATCAGTTTCACTGTCTCGTATCATACCAGATGAGATCTCAACTCCTGAGCACACCATGGATTCATTAGCAGAGCAGAAAAGGAAGGCTCGGGAACAGAAGTACCTCTGGCTGAATAAAGGGATGAGCTTGTGTGTGTGCTACTCGGCCAGCATCGGGGGCACTGCCACCCTTACAGGCACCACGCCAAACCTTATCCTCAAAGGCCAGATGGACAGGTAAAGCTCTTTAGCTCATTATGTCTCAGTGCACTTCACTCACTCAGATGGTTTTGATCTTCTCAGCGTTGGACAGGAAGCTCCTGTGCGGTACATTCAGAGAATTTAATAATTAAAGTTTAACCCTTTCATGCCTACATTTTGGGAGAATCAGTTTAAGGCTGTTTTTAGGAAAATAATATGTTAACAGCTTCCAAATCACTTCAGACTGTTACTGTAATTTAACAGCATCCTGATTTCTGTCACTCTATAAACTGTTCTCAGGGCAGAATCTATCAGTTACATCATTACCATCTGTACATCCACTGCATCCGAAAGAAAGAAAGAAAGAAAGAAAGAAAGAAAGAAAGAAAGAAAGAAAGAAAGAAAGAAATGAGAAGGAAAGAACGAAGGAAAAATTGACAGAAAGAAAGAAAGAAAGAAAGAAAGAAAGAAAGAAAGAAATGAGAAGGAAAGAACGAAGGAAAAATTGACAGAAAGAAAGAAAGAAAGAAAGAAAGAAAGAAAGAAAGAAAGAAATGAGAAGGAAGGAAGGAAGGAAGGAAGGAAGGAAGGATTGACATAAGAAAGAAAGAAAGAAAGAAAGAAAGAAAGAAAGAAAGAAAGAAAGAAAGAAAGAAATGAGAAGGAAAGAACGAAGGAAAAATTGACAGAAAGAAAGAAAGAAAGAAAGAAAGAAAGAAATGAGAAGGAAGGAAGGAAGGAAGGAAGGAAGGAAGGAAGGAAGGATTGACATAAGAAAGAAAGAAAGAAAGAAAGAAAGAAAGAAAGAAAGAAAGAACTGACATAAGAAAGAAAGAAAGAAAGAAAGAAAGAAAGAAAGAAAGAAAGAAAGAAAGAAAGAAAGAAAGAAAAAGAAATGACATGGAAAGAAGGAAGAATTGACAAAGAAAGAATTGACAATTAATGAATGAATGAATTGATAAAAGAAAGAAAGAACTGAAAGAAAGAAAGAAAGAAAGAAAGAAAGAAAGAAAGAAAGAAAGAAAGAAAGAAAGAAAGAAATTACAAGGAAAGAATGAAGGAAGAATTGACAAAGAAAGAAAGAAATGACATGGAAAGAAGGAAGAATTGACAGAAATAAAGAAAGAATTGATAAGGAATGAATGAAGGAAGGAAGAATTGACATAAGAAAGAAAGAAAGAAAGAAAGAAAGAAAGAAAGAAAGAAAGAAAGAAAGAAAGAAAGAAAGAAATGACATGGAAAGAAGGAAGAATTGACAGAAAGAAAGAATTGACAAGGAATGAAACAATGAATGAAGGAAGGAAGGATTGATAAAAGAAAGAAAGAACTGACAAAGAAAGAAAGAACCTACATAAGAAAGAAAGAACAAGGAAAGAATGAAGGAAGAATTGACAAAGAAAGAAAGAAAGAAAGAAAGAAAGAAAGAAAGAAAGAAAGAAAGAAAGAAAGAAAGAAAGAAAGAAAGAAAGAAGGAAATAAAGAAAGAAATGAGAAGGAAAGAACGAAGGAAAAATTGACAGAAAGAAAGAAAGAAAGAAATGAGAAGGAAGGAAGGAAGGAAGGAAGGAAGGATTGACATAAAAAAGAAAGAAAGAAAGAAAAAAAGAAAGAAAGAAAGAAAGAAAGAAAGAAAGAACTGACATAAATAAGAAAGAAAGAAAGAAAGAAAGAAAGAAAGAAAGAAAAAGAAATGACATGGAAAGAAGGAAGAATTGACAAAGAAAGAATTGACAATGAATGAATTGATAAAAGAAAGAAAGAACTGAAAGAAAGAAAGAAAGAAAGAAAGAAAGAAAGAAAGAAAGAAAGAAAGAAAGAAATTACAAGGAAAGAATGAAGGAAGAATTGACAAAGAAAGAAAGAAATGACATGGAAAGAAGGAAGAATTGACAGAAATAAAGAAAGAATTGATAAGGAATGAATGAAGGAAGGAAGAATTGACATAAGAAAGAAAGAAAGAAAGAAAGAAAGAAAGAAAGAAAGAAAGAAAGAAAGAAAGAAATGACATGTAAAGAAGGAAGAATTGACTGAAAGAAAGAATTGACAAGGAATGAAACAATGAATGAATGAAGGAAGGATTGATAAAAGAAAGAAAGAACTGACAAAGAAAGAAAGAACCTACATAAGAAAGAAAGAACAAGGAAAGAATGAAGGAAGAATTGACAAAGAAAGAAAGAAAGAAAGAAAGAAAGAAAGAAAGAAAGAAAGAAAGAAAGAATTGATTAAATAAAGAAAAAGAAAGAAAGAAATGACAAGGAAGGAAAGAAAGAAAGAAAGAAAGAAAGAAAGAAAGAAAGAAAGAAAGAAAGAAAGAAAGAGAAATGACATGGAAAGAAGGAAGAATTGACAGAAAGAAAGAAAGAAAGAAAGAAAGAAAGAAAGAAAGAAAGAAAGAAAGAAAGAAAGAATTGACAATGAATGAATGAATGAATTGATAAAAGAAAGAACTGACAAAGAAAGAAAGAAAGAAAGAAAGAAAGAAAGAAAGAAAGAAAGAGAAATGACATGGAAAGAAGGAAGAATTGACAGAAAGAAAGAAAGAAAGAAAGAAAGAAAGAAAGAAAGAAAGAAAGAAAGAAAGAAAGAATTGACAATGAATGAATGAATGAATTGATAAAAGAAAGAACTGACAAAGAAAGAAAGAAAGAAAGAAAGAAAGAAAGAAAGAAAGAAAGAAAGAAAGAAAGAAGAATTGACAAAGAAAGAAAGAAATTACATGGAAAGAAGGAAGAATTGACAAAAATAAAGAAAGAATTGATAAGGAATGAATGAATGAAGGAAGAATTGACATAAGAAAGAAAGAAAGAAAGAAAGAAAGAAAGAAAGAAAGAAAGAAAGAAAGAAAGAAAGAAATTACAAGGAAAGAATGAAGGAAGAATTGACAAAGAAAGAAAGAAAGAAATGACATGGAAAGAAGGAAGAATTGACAGAAATAAAGAAAGAATTGATAAGGAATGAATGAAGGAAGGAAGAATTGACATAAGAAAGAAAGAAAGAAAGAAAGAAAGAAAGAAAGAAAGAAAGAAAGAAATGACATGGAAAGAAGGAAGAATTGACAGAAAGAAAGAATTGACAAGGAATGAAACAATGAATGAAGGAAGGAAGGATTGATAAAAGAAAGAAAGAACTGACAAAGAAAGAAAGAACCTACATAAGAAAGAAAGAACAAGGAAAGAATGAAGGAAGAATTGACAAAGAAATAAATAAATAAATAAAGAAAGAAAGAAAGAAAGAAAGAAAGAAAGAAAGAATTGATTAAATAAAGAAAAAGAAAGAAAGAAATGACAAGGAAAGAAAGAAAGAAAGAAAGAAAGAAAGAAAGAAAGAAAGAAAGAAAGAGAAATGACATGGAAAGAAGGAAGAATTGACAGAAAGAAAGAAAGAATTGACAATGAATGAATGAATGAATTGATAAAAGAAAGAACTGACAAAGAAAGAAAGAAAGAAAGAAAGAAAGAAAGAAAGAAAGAAAGAAAGAAAGAAAGAAAGAAATGACATGGAAAGAAGGAAGAATTGACAGAAAGAAAGAATTGACAAGGAATGAATCAATGAAGGAAGGAAGGATTGATAAAAGAAAGAAAGAACTGACAAAGAAAGAAAGAAAGAAAGAAAGAAAGAAAGAAAGAAAGAAAGAAAGAATTGATGAAATAAAGAAAAAGAAATGACAAGGAAAGAAGAAAAAGACAGAAAGAAAGAAAGAAAGAAAGAAAGAAAGAAAGAAAGAAAGAAAGAAAGAAAGAACTGACAAAAGAAAGAAAGAAAGAAAGAACGAACTGACAAAAGAAAGAAAGAAAGAAAGAAAGAAAGAAAGAAAGAAAGAAATGACAAGGAATGAATGAAGGAAGAATTGATGAAAGAAAGACAGAACAGACAAAGAAAGAAAGAAAGAAAGAAAGAAAGAAAGAAAGAAAGAAAGAAAGAAAGAAAGAAATGACATGGAAAGAAGGAAGAATTAACAGAAAGAAAGAAAGCAAGCAAGAAAGAAATGATAAGGAAGGAAGGAAGGAAGAATTGACATAAGAAAGAACTGACATAAGAAAGATAGAACAAAGGAAGAATTGACATAAGAAAGAAAGAAAGAAAGAATTGACAAAGAAAGAAAGAATACATGTCTAAGCAAACAAACACTAAAGAAAGAAGGAAGGAAGACTTGACGAAAGAAAGAAAGAAAGAAAGAAAGAAAGAAAGAAAGAAAGAAAGAAAGAAAGAAAGAAAGAAAGAAATTTGATAGCTTCAAAAAATATTCCAAAATCTCATATCATTCCTTGTGGATTTATGTCCATTTGGTGAAGAATGTTGCTAAATCATGTTCAAAAATAATTATTTCTAGTAATTTGAACATTTTTGTCTATAAACCAATGAAAGTTTTTTTTTTAATTTCATCCATGTTGTTTAATCCTTTTTCAAAAATCATGCAATTTCAAATAATAAAAACCATCTAATGAATCTGAATGCTCTTTTAAAATAATTTATGTACAACAAGGTTTAAAAAAACTATTTTATACAGTTACAAATCAACTGAAATCTTAAGTTTTGTCTCCAAAAATATCGTATTGAGGTTCTCCTGTTAAAACCAGAACTCACAATTTGTAAAATCAGTCAGAAATAATCATAAATTCCCCACTGTTTTGGATGAAGTGAAATCACGGCAGTTTCTTTTTAACCATGTTGTCGTTTTCTTAGCCTCTTCAAAGACAACCCGAATGTGATCAACTTCGCCAGCTGGTTTGGGTTTGCGTTTCCCAACATGTTGCTGATGTTGTTTTTGGCCTGGCTGTGGCTGCAGTTCATGTATTTGGGTCTGAAGTAAGTCATAAATCATAAAAAAATAAAATTCCCATAAAATGCCCTAGTGATGTATAATAGATAACCTGAGAGCCTCAGGGACTAAACGTTTGTTTCTGTTCAGTTTTAGGAAGACCTTTGGCTGTGGGTCAAATAACGCCGGTGACCAGGAGGCCTACGGAGTCATGAAGGAGGAGTATGGTAAACTGGGCAGTATGAAATTTGCTGAAGGTGCTGTGCTTACAGTTTTTATTTCGTTGGTGGTTCTGTGGTTCAGCAGGGAGCCAGGATTCATGCCGGGCTGGGCCTCTTCCCTGAACAAAAATCAAACGTAAGTGCAAAACTGTCACATTTCACATGTGTTTTATCCTTATTTAACAGAAGCACAGCTAAAAAGGTCCTAGAGCTAATTATTCTTTGTCATTAAAAGCACTGGATCTACACAAGTATCAACATCCAGTCCTCCTATACCGTATGGGAGGACTGCGGTTTAAAATAAACCCGAGGCCAAAGGATAGAGCACGCCACCAAGTGGTAGTGAGGTGCCATTACACACTCTTTGTAAAATCAGTGTTGGAGTTCTTAAAGGTGCATAAACCACAATTCGAGCTCTAGTGATTAAAGGTACATTAAGATTTGTCATGGTTAGGACTCGAATGGTTAAAGTTACGGACTGCAAAGTCATCTGAAATTTTCAAATTTTTTTAGTGTGCGTGGCATTTTCCTCTGTCTCACAAGAACAATAATTACCTCCCTCTTGAGGTAAACAGTACGGCCATATGAAAACAAGAAACACCCGAACGTGAGGAGCTTTAACTAATTAGAATAACTGGAACTGCGTCACACCAAGATGGTGACGTGCGGAAAACATCATGACTCTGCATCAACCTCGGAGAGTTTTGAGTCGCAGGGATGTAATTTGTGGTTGAATAAATTTGTGAAACAAAAGACAAATATTTATTTTTTTCGCGGTCCGGTTTCCATCAAATCCTGCGCTCTGATTGGCTGGCAGGTGGGTCCGTATCCTACGATACAGACCCCAGTTACGGACCCCAGTTATGGACCTCTGGCGACTCGCTCGTTCACAACAACAACAAACATAGTAGCATTTTTTGTCAACGTTTATCTTTTTTTTAATAAGATTTATTTATAAGATTATCAAAAATCTTATAAATGTTTGCCAGCATTTCTCAGGAGAATAGCATTAATTTTACATCATGGATAGCGATAACGACAGTCTTCACAGCAAAAGCGAGTTTTACTACCCTGAGGAAGAAGAAATAAAAGAAAACATTTCAGGAGAAAGCTAAAAACCTCTAACTGTTGCTATCGCCGAGCAAAAACATGGCTGAATCCTGAATGACTCAATTTTGTATAAATAGGGGACTACATAGGCGGCAAAATGTAGTTTTTTTTTCCTGCCATGGAAGTGCACTTGTATACCGAGGAGGAAGCCATTTGCATTACAGCCATGAATGAGGATTCAAAATGGCAGCTTGGCTTGGTTTTCCCTTTCGGGCGCTCTTGTTTTCTGTTAGAATTTGGTAAAGAAAAAAATAAATACATTATTTACCAGGTTAAGGTCGGTCCCTATGGTGAAATACCGTCACCTCGGCCTTGAATACTGACCTCGGCCCAGAGGGCCTCAGTCAGTACTTTCAAGACCTCGGTCACGGTCTTTCACAATACGGACCTCCCAGCTGGGAAATAACATATTTATCTTTTTTCCGTTACTGCTTTTGTGCTGTTGTTTCTTTCTTTGTAAGGTCAAAACATGAGGAATTTAACATTAGGTCCATACTCACTACCGTGGAGTCGAGCCCATGCATTCTAAGCCTAAGATAGCTAAGCGCTAGCTAGAATGATTTCGTTATCTGTCCAAAAAAATGACACGTCATCTAAGCTCGCTCTATCTTGCAGTTGCACTCACTAGGCAGGATTTCCTTTTCATTTAGCTGGCGGGAGAGCAGAGTCCGCCATGCTGACTTGTTTTGGTTAAAAGTAGGTCAAACAGACACACCCCACGGTGGTCACGTGATATTGTTGCTCACTTGCTTCGGCGATCTCCGGAATCGTAAAATGTGGGATGCTTTTTATCTCAGCAAAACATTCACACACAGGATACACAGTGTGAGTGTGCAGCAGCGCAACATCTCAAAACAGCAACAGAAATAGAACATTTTCCCCAGAATTCAGCTTTGCAGTCAGCACCTTTAAGTAGGTGTGTTAGATATATAAAATGTTTTATTTTCCTTGAATCCACCCCTCATTCCCGACTTTGTTCATGAAGATCCGCTTGTAGGATGTACATTACGCTGAGTGTGTGTAAAATGGCTGACAGGAAGCCCATTCAGACACAAACACTCATTCTGGAACCAGAAGTCCATTTTCTGAATGAATAACAGAAAATACATTTATGCTGAGGCAAGGGCTTAAAGCGAGATGATCTTTCGATTTCATAAAATCAGTGAAATTTAGTTCCCTCTGAAATATGGTGATTGTGATACATGTTTATTTCTGTAAAATCTTTACTGTAGTCAGTCTTTCACGTTTCATTCGCACACTCACGTCCTCCATTTTTCTCTCCTGTTTCAAATTTGTATCCCACAATGCCTTGGGTGAACAGGGAAAGCCCACCACGTGATGCATGACGTAGTATCTTGAATTGGGTCATGGTGAAGCAGGAAAAAAATAGCAGTAAATTTAGGGCCACATGGATCTAAATTCATTAATTGTTCTATTAAAAAAAAAAACCCAAAACAAATAAAATTGGAAGTCTGTAATTCGAATTCAGTAGCTTTTGGTCCACTAAACAAAAATAATTGGGTGTCGGGGAAAATTCTTTTTACGACCTACACTTGAAAAATCTGAAAGGCAGTCTACCTTTAAACTTATTATTATTCATTTATTCATCCATCCATTATCTGTAGCCGCTTATCCTGTCCTACAGGGTCACAGGCAAGCTGGAGCCTATCCCAGCTGACTATGGGTGAGAGGCAGGGTACACCCTGGACAAGTCGCCAGGTCATCACAGGGCTGACACATAGACACAGACAACCATTCACACTCACGGTCAATTTAGAACCACCAATTAATCTAACCTGCATGTCTTTGGACTGTGGGGGAAACCAGAGCACCCAGAGGAAACCCACGCGGACACGGGGAGAACATGCAAACTCTGCACAGAAAGGCCCTCGCCGGCCGCTGGGCTCAAACCCAGGACCTTCTTGCTGTGAGGCGACAGCGCTAACCACTACACCACCGTGCTACCCCTATTATTATTATTATTATTATTATTATTATGTTTTACATTTCTGTCAGGTTATTTGAACAATTATGAAATAAAAAAAACAGACTATTGCACTTTTAAGCTCTCTAAGTGTTCGAAATGCATCTATGTTGTTTCTTGATGTAAAACCAGCCATTCAGTCAGTTCAGCACTTTATTCAGGTTCTGTTTACATACATGTCCAGGAGGAATATCACTAATTCCATGTCCAACCTCATCCCATTCATCAGTAACACATTTCCACATTTTGGAAAATCATTATGAATGTTTATTCTAGTTTTATATCATTTCTTGTCATTAAGTATTTAGGAAACATGTAGTGTTTATTTTAATGACAGTAAAAGTTTCTGGCTGCTCTAGGTGCTTACCGGATTCTGTCATATCTTCCTTTCTGAGCAAATATGAAGCAGGGTGAAGGGGTGTCTCTATAAAAAGACTGACAGGATGCCCAAGCACTCCGGTTTGGACCACAGACTATTGCACCTATAAGTATTTTAAGAATTTTAGGGAATGAAATTCAAATCTAAACTCCATCATCCTTAAAATGCTACACGTCTTTCTCACAGGTACGTTACTGACGGCACTGTCGCCATTCTTGTATCCACTCTGTTGTTCCTCATCCCATCTCAAATACCATGGTGTGGTAGTCAGGAAGACGAGAACGAAGGAACTGGAGAAGGTAGGAACATCCTTTTGCAGTTTTTTTTCCTAGTTTCATTATGAATCATATTTACAGTAGAGGTGTGATCAGGTAAACTCCTGAAAAAAGTGATCTGAAGCTGAGGGTGGTTTATTTGTCAGGAGAAAACACAGTACAGCTGAGACCGAAGAAGCCCAAGGCTCCCCCAGCTCTGCTTGAATGGCAGGTGGTGCATGAACGGATGCCCTGGAACATTATCCTGCTCCTGGGAGGTGGATATGCCTTGGCTACTGGCAGTGAGGTAAAAAAACAAACAAACAAAAAAACCAAACCCCAAACCAACAACATTATTTTGATAAAATATTGAAGACTAAAATGATCATACTCAGAAGAATATTAAATATTCCCTAAACATTCCATAGAGAAGCTATGGTCTAATGGTTAGAGAAGCAGGTTTGTGACCAAAAGGTTGCTGGTTCAATTCCCTGGGCTAGCAGAAATGGCTGAAATACTCTTGAGCAAGGCACCTGGCTGCTCTGGGTATGTTGCATATCACTCTGGATAAGAGTGTTTGCTAAATGCCTGTAATGTAACTGAGTGGCTATATGATGCTTTTCAGTGTGTAAGTTATGATACCCTGATAAGTGATGATATTGGCTGGGCTGCCATAACCATGTGTGTCATACTGTTCATGTTTGACTTTTACCCAATAATTTTTCACCTACTAACCAACAACCAATATCTGTTCCAATTTGGTCACCTACCAATTTCTACCCATCATCCAGCTCTCCACTATGCAACAGCTACCACCTAGGGAGGGTGAAACCAGGCCTGTAAGGCCCATTGGATAGTGCCAGTCTCCGCTTCAATAGCCCTCATCCTCTCACCTATATACCTAAGGTTACAGTGGGGGGGATAGTCTTCTGGTACCCGTGAGAGTTTGACTCCCCACTCGCATCTGTATTGCAGTGGGACTTGCCAGATGGCAGTAGGTACCATTTTTATGATGGTCTTTGCTATGACCTGACCGTGAGTAGAGCTCACAATCTCTCTGTCAAGAGGTGGATATGCTAACCACTATGCCAGCTCGTGGTGAAACCTAACACACATTTCCTCTGAAGCCAGAAAACCACATTTTGCTGCTGCTTGAACTGCTCCTCGTGCTTCATCACAGGGCAGTGTAACACACTCAGAGAGGGAAGTGCTATCTACCCTCTTCCACATACATGAATTCACAAACACTCATGATTGTCTCACGTTGCTGTGATTAACAGGCCATCATTGGATGTGGCATCATTTTATTGCCACTCGAGAGCCCATCTCTTGCATTATTAACCTTAATGTTTGCAAAAAGTTGTCCTGTATGATTTAATACTGCTAAGTCAAGGTGTCTTTTCAGACATTTGATGACTCTTTTGAGGTCCTTCGTCTATTGTTGTTATTTCCAGTTACTAGATGGTTGTAGATAGTGCAAAATAGTTTTGTTGTCCTTGTTGTTGTAAAGGTGTCCGGACTGTCAGAATGGCTGGGTAGCAGTCTTTCGCCCCTTAAGAACATCCCGGCATATGCCATCTCGCTACTGCTCTGTCTGTTGGTGGGAACGTTCACAGAGTGCTCCAGCAACACGGCTACAACAACACTCTTCCTTCCCATTCTCGCTTCTATGGTAAGACCATATACATGGCACTACAGTACTAAACATTCAATCCTATGTACCAACAAGATCTGAAAAAGAGAAAGATATAAAGCAGGGGTTGTAAAAGTGGGGTCCATAAAGCATAACCATGCTATAGGTGGTGAAAATGAAAGCACATCATTATCAAAGTTATTATATTTGTTTTTGAGTTCTAGTTATTAGGCTGTTTGACTGACCACTTGAATTGAATGGGTTTCATCCAGAACATCCAAAACCACTTGAGAATCCCTCAAAGATGTATTCTATATATCTACAAAACTGACCATGATTTGTTCCCCAGGCCACAACTATAGAGGTCCATCCCCTGTATGTCATGCTGCCCTGCACCATCAGTGCCTCCTTGGCCTTCATGCTGCCAGTGGCCACTCCACCCAATGCCATTGCTTTCTCATACGGCACCCTCAAAGTCATCGACATGGTAAAGGCATATTTACATCATTCCTCTGTTACATTAGACTGATAGTTTTTCATCCTTATTATTACCAATTGCCTCTAATATTTCTAACATTTTTAAAAAAGATATAGTAACTAACAAGTGAGTCAGAACTTGAGCAGTGTAGGACTCAAGTCTGGTCTCAAGACATTTTCTTTCTTGACTTGGATTTGTCTAGGATTATTGGCATCTGTCCTTGGACTTGTCTCAGTCTTGGGCATTGGTCTCGCCAAATATGGTCCTGGTTTCGACCAAGAGTTTGCAAGATAATGTTTGTGTTGTCTTTTCTTTCTGCATGCACAAAGTTTGACAAGAAGTAATTCCATCCTCTAGACTAGAAAACAACCTAATTTGCCATTGGTGCAATGCATGAACGAGGCCAACTAGTTGAAGTAAAGTCTTGGCCTCTAAAAGGATTCAGTGGTATTCAGTAGTGACCTTGATTCAGTCTTGCTTTTGTTTGTGCTTGCTCTTTGTTTGGCCTCAGTCCCCTTGAGAATCAGTCTTGATTTGACCTCGGATAGTCCTGGTTTTAGACTCCAGCCGTGTTAAACTCAGTACTGGAATACTGGCCTATACTGGAAGTTATAGCTAGGCACCCTACCACTCTGCCCACAGAAACACTGGAAAACCCTACTTAAAAAAAACCAACAAAGGCAGAAATGTCAGCATGGTGTGTGATTTCTGGCTATGACAATTCCTCAACCTCAGCTACATCGCTCCAGTTCATAATTGGTCTCAATAAGAGATGGACTATTTGATAGAAATATATGTTTGGCATGCTTAAAAACTGGTGCAGGCTGTACTGATTGCTACTTATTTTGGTTAGTTGAATCCTTGAGATTTATCTTCGCTCGCACATTCTGCTCTTTGCTTAATGAAGGTGATGTTGACCAGTAATATCTTTCTTCTTTCATAAGACTATGATCCTGATGGGTGATGTAATGGTACATAATGTCTCTCTTCTTTTATTGTCATGTAGTCTAAACCAGTGATGTCATGCCTCATCACCCATTTACATTATACATAGATAACTTAGCTTCATCAATCACATCATCATCATCATCATCATCATCATCATCCAATCACAGAGCTACAACACACTCTCGAATGTGAATATATAAATTAAATATAAATTCAACGAACAAATACAAATAAATAAATTATAAATTCAACAAATTTATTTGGTTCTATTTCTCAGAATATAAACATACTAGTAGCCTAATTTAAACTGCCGTGATCCTGACCAGGCAGCTACTAAGGATGCATGAATGAATGCCGTGAATGTATCATGCAGCAATTCATGTTCATATTAAGGTGTGGTCTTTTTCTGTCCTGCGAGCTTCATATCAGATTGCTTGTCAGCATGAAAGAAAAAAACCCCTCCTGTAACATGTCATGTAACATTTTTGTTGAATCCCTAGTCCCTTGTTATAATATTCATGCCAAATGATATGTGGCTTATTCTACAATTGCGAGTCCATTTCAAGTGTTGACTCCATTAGGCATCATCAGCTCTGTTATCGCTAAGCTGGGCGATAACAGAGTTGACATTTCCCACCATTTTGTGTCTTATCGCCATATGCTAACTTCAAACTAGCTACCACACGGCATGTAAAAAAAAAAGAATTTTATGGATTTGAATCATATTATTGTTTTTGAAAAACGAGTGAGAGATTCACTCCGATATCACAATAACAGATCTGACAGATAATTAACCTACTGTTGGTGTAAAATCCTCAACATTTTGTTCAAATTAATGAAAGAAGAAACAGAACATACCTCACTGCCTTTCTGAAGTTCCCTGCCAGAGGAAGTGACATCACTCGGTGCAGGCGTCATGCATATTATTAAAAGTCTTTGTGGATTTTATACAGTTTTATAACAGAGTTAACAGAGTTGACAAGAACACTGGGACGGATACAAAAATAAATGTTTTTTTTTTACTGAAATTTCACTTAATACAGAAAACAGACTTTCAATAAAATCAATTGATGTTATAACAGTTAATAGAATAAGCTCCCCAAAAAAGACTGTTAGACTGAATCACTTCATGTTTATTGGAGTTGAATGGATGAATCAGGAGTCGAAGACAGCCGATAATGTCGAGTGAGGGGACGGGAGTCATTTAGTGAATGTTTTATGGATAAATTGGGTTAAAAATGTACATCAAGCATTGCTATTGGTGAAAGTGTGTCATAATATGGTATATATATATTGTTGTTCAAAACTGATTCAATAAAGATTTCTTTTTTTGGAAAAAACAAACAAACAAAAGGTTTATCTCAGAGACATGAAATGTACCCAAATTCTAGAATGATCCCTATACACAGTTATCTCATCTCATTATCTCTAGCCGCTTTATCCTTCTACAGGGTCGCAGGCAAGCTGGAGCCTATCCCAGCTGACTACGGGCGAAAGGCGGGGTACACCCTGGACAAGTCGCCAGGTCATCACAGGGCTGACACAGACAACCATTCACACTCACCTTAGAGTCACCAGTTAACCTAACCTGCATGTCTTTGGACTGTGGGGGAAACCAGAGCACCCAGAGGAAACCCACGCGGACACAGGGAGAACATGCAAACTCCACACAGAAAGGCCCTCGCTGGCCACAGGGCTCGAACCTGGACCTCCTTGCTGTGAGGCGACAGCGCTAACCACTACACCACCGTGCCGCCCAGATAGAGAAATTTAAAATCTAAATCTTTGTTATTTGAAATTATTGCAGAGTTCAACTGCAACGTATATACACTACCGTTCAAAAGTTTGGGGTCACCCAGACAATTTTGTGTTTTCCATAAAAAGTCACACTTTTATTTACCACCATAAGTTGTAAAATGAATAGAAATTATAGTCAAGACATTTTTCTGGCCATTTTGAGCATTTAATCGACCCCACAAATGTGATGCTCCAGAAACTCAATCTGCTCAAAGAAAGGTCAGTTTTATAGCTTCTCTAAAGAGCTCAACTGTTTTCAGCTGTGCTAACATGATTGTACAAGGGTTTTCTAATCATCCATTAGCCTTCTGAGGCAATGAGCAAACACATTGTACCATTAGAACACTGGAGTGAGAGTTGCTGGAAATGGGCCTCTACACTGAGTGCAGAATTATTAGGCAAGTGAGTATTTTGACCACAACATCCTTTTAATGCATGTTGTCCCACTCCAAGCTGTTTAGGCTTGAAAGCCTACTACCAATTAAGTATATCAGGTGCTGTGCATCTGTGTAATGAGAGGGGGTGTGGTCTAATGACATCAATACGCTATATCAGGTGTGCATAATTATTAGGCAACCTCTTTTCCTCTGGCAAAATGGGTCAGAAGAGAGATCTGACAGACTTTGAAAAGTATAAAATTGTGAGATGTCTTGCAGACGGATGCAGCACTCTTGAAATTGTGAAGATGTTGAAACGTGATCACCGAACAATCAAGCGTTTCATTGCAAATAGTCAACAGGGTCGAAAGAAGCGTGTGGGGAAAAAAAAGGCGCAAAATAACTGCACATGATCTGCGGAAAATCAAGCGTGAAGCTAACAAGCAGCCATTAGCATCCAGTTCTGCCATATTCCAGAGTTGCAACATTCCTGGAGTGTCAAAGAGTACAAGGTGTGCAATACTGAGGGACATGGCCAAGGTAAGGAAGGCTGAAAAATGACCACCACTGAGTAAGGCACACAAGATAAAACGTCAAGACTGGGCCAAGAAATATCTTAAGACTGATTTTTCTAAGGTGCTGTGGTCTGATGAGATGAGAGTGACTCTTGATGGGCCAGATGGATGGGCCTGTGGCTGGATCAGTAATGGGCACAGAGCTCCACTCTGACTCAGACGCCAGCAAGGTGGAGGTGGAGTACTGCTATGGGCTGGTATCATCAAAGACGAGCTTGTTGGACCTTTTCGAGTTGAGGATGGACTCAAACTCAACTCCCAGACCTACTGCCAGTTCCTGGAAGAAACCTTGTTCAAGCAGTGGTATAGGAAAAAGTCAGCATCTTTCAAGAAGAACATGATTTTCATGCAGGATAATGCTCCATCTCATGCGTCCAAATACTCCACTGCATGGCTAGCCAGTAAAGGTCTGAAAGGTGAAAAAAATAATGACATGGCCCCCTTGTTCACCTGACCTAAACCCCATAGAGAACCTGTGGCCCATTATAAAACGTGAGGTCTACAAAGAGGGAAAACAGTACACCTCTCTGAACAGCATCTGGGAGGCTGTGGTTGCTGCTGCACACAATGTTGGTCGTGAACAGATAAAGAAATTGACAGAATCTATGGATGGAAGGCTTTTGAGCGTCCTCATGAAGAAGGGTGGCTATATTGGTCACTGATTTGTTTTTGTTTTGTGTTTGAATGTCAGATATGTTTATTTGCAAATCTGGAGTTGTCATATCAGTGTACCTGGTGAAAATAAATAAGTGAAATGGCTACATATTTGGTTTTTATTAAGTTGCCTAATAATTCTGCACAGTGAAAGTTACCTGAACACATACATATTCTCCTAAAATGGCCAAAACTAAAAACACCCCACTCTAACTTCCATACATATTCAGCTTTGATATTTATGAGTCTTTTTGTTTGATTGAGAACATAGTTGTTGTTCAATAATAAAACTAATCCTCAAAAATACAACTTGCCTAATAATTCTGCACTCCGTGTATACACCTATGGAGATATTGCACCAAAAACCAGACATTTGCAGCTAGAATAGTCATTTACCACATTAGCAATGTATAGAGTGGATTTCCGATTAGTTTAAAGTGATCTTCATTGAAAAGAACAGTGCTTTTCTTTCAAAAATAAGGACATTTCAAAGTGACCCCAAACTTTTGAACGGTAGCGTAAATCATCAAAGTCTAGTTTGTACATAACCAACTCTTTTATCATGAATGGTTGTTTTGCTTTTATTATTCAGTCATATACATGCTGCTCGTATCAGAATAATTGTGTTTTTGCTCTTTCCAAAGGCAAAGGCTGGCGCCATGCTAAATATAATTGGCATCCTGTGCATCAACTTGGCAATTAATACATGGGGAGTACCCATGTTCAAGCTCAACGTCTTCCCCTCATGGGCCAACACTACAAGTAGAACACCATGAACGGAGCTTTCCCTGGAGAGGAAAAGAATGACAGAAGGCAGTGAGAGGAGAGCGAAAAGCAAGGAAAATGCATGTTTCCCAAAAGAATAAAAAGATGGTAAATGTAGCAGAAGTCTCAGCAGCTACTCCACTGGCCTGAGCAATACTGAACAAAAATTCATAAACATAACCAACCATCTATCTATATGTTTATTTATTCATTCTTTATATGCACCATAGGTGATTTTACTCTGTGAAGTGATTAGCAAGAAGTTTGTGTTCAGTATTTAAGTAGAAGGTATTTCAGGCTTTTATTCAGGACCATTTTCCACAGTCACTATAACATCTGCTTGCTATATGTACAAACTTAATTTCATTTAGATATGTATGTTTTGTTTTGTTTTTTTACATCTGGAAATTTTTAACGGATGATCCGACCTGTAAATTTATAATTTAAAGTCAAGAAATTTGTCAACAAAACCTCTATGCAAATCAAACTGAAGAGAAGGACGTTAGTGATAATTCACAATGCTGTAAGACAGAAAGCTCAAAATGCAAAGGGTGCAATGGAAACCATCAGGACTATCAGGGGATGTGATGTGATGCTTCCATCCCTCACCAGACTAATAATACTGCAGTGTGAGACAGAGCGGAAATGTAGTGGGAAGTGTCACAAACAATGTGAAACTATAAAAAAATAAATAAAATAAACATTTCAAATAAAAATATGACCCTCTCAGTTTTACTTACAGTATATCTAAATCAAAACTATGTACAGTACTGTGCAAAAGTCATAGGCCGAATCCCATTTCACCCCTTGGACCAACCCCTTGGCCCTTCTCCTCCATTTTGCGCGTTCACGTGAAGGGGTAGGGGTATCCCAATCCCAGTTAACGCGGAGGGGTAGGGGAAGGGGTAGGGCTTCTGTACCCCTCCAAACGGAGATTTTCCTAGAGCTGACTCCGAACGAAGGGGTTTGAGTGATTTCCCACAATGCCATGCGGATTTCAGCGAGATTTCATGCGGATTTCAGAAAGATGGCGGTTCCTGCGGCGAAAGATTGTCATAAATGTATTTTCTCCATTATTTACGTGTTTTAAGTTGTTATCCAGAGGAAACACGCCGCTTGATTCGCTTTCGAGCTGAGAATGAGCAGCGATTTCTGAAATCCAAGCTGCTGCTAAAAAGCTTTGGGAGTGAGTATTGTTTTCGGTTGCTTGACTGCGTACGTTTTGTTCTGTTATTCTCGCTTTTATTGTTTACATGAGTGTTCTGACACCTCATTCTGTCGGATGTGGTGCATGAAGCGCCAAAGATATCCCATTCAGTGGTGTTAGTTAACAAATCACACCCTGCCAGCAGAGATTTCTGGTTCTGGCTCTGACTGTAGCGGCTGGGCGCAGCCAATGACGCATTTGGTCGCGTTTTGCTAACGTAAACGCTGACGGAGGTACGCGATGACGTATGTGATCGTTGAAGGGCTATCCCAATACGTAGGGGTTGAATTTCAAGCCCTATCCCTTGTAGCTCAGTTTCAAGGGGAAGGGCCAAGGGGAAGGGGGAGGGGTAGAAATTAGAATTGGGATTGGGCCTTAGTCCCCCCTATTTTTTTCCATGCAAACTTTATCAATTTCTATTTTATAATAATAATACATCTGTTTTGTATAGCGCTTTTCATGGTACTCAAAGACGCTTTACAGGAGGTTCAAACATACACACATATATATACACACACACAAACACACACACAGACAAGAAACCCCAGGATGCTTTACAATAATAGACAAAGAAAGGAAAAAAATAAATAAATAAAAAATAAAAAGTCCACCAAGTAGGGGTCAGGATGTAATTCCTGTGGTGTAGCAGCCACAGTCCCACCAAAAGGCACACGAAAACAGGTCCCACATCTCCAGCACCGCCGCCAGCACCATCGCTCGAACACCACGCCATGAATCCACAAAGCGAGCAGAGAAGCTCCGCCACGCAGAGCGCTGGTGTGTCCCAAACCGCCTGCACAGCCGCCACGACACCACCGAGCAACATCGCTCGGAACATCACGCCAAGCATTAAAGCACAGAGCGCTGGACAACCACGATGTAAAATGAGCAACGAGCTCACTGCAGTCCACAGCTGGGAGCGCAGGCATCACCCACAGCGAACCAAGGCCTGGAGGGAACCGATGCCCAAAACTGGGTCCGGAGCTACACCACAACCGGCGGACAAAACACTCAAACAAACATCAAACCACACAAACACAGAGAAAAAAAAATAGAAAAAGACATAAAATAAAACAAAAAAACAAAAAAGCTCCGGTGAGAAGCGGCAGCCAGAACGTGCACAACGTACTCTCAACCGGAAACACAATTTTATGATTTCTATATTATCGAGTCAAAACATTACAAAAACATTTTAAAGTTCCAAACATTCATTTTTTTCCCAGCAAAAAATTAAATGTTACAGGAAAAAAAAGTTTGTAATATGTCTGAGCAGCATATTCGAGAGCACTTTTTAGATTAAAAAAGAAAACATAATGAAGGCCGCTGGGTTTTAGTGCAAAATGAAGAAGTGAGTGTGACAGTCAAAGTGTCCAGAAGAACTGTGACTGGTTCTGTAAGATGCTCAGCAAAACCTACAGCTCATTTCGGCATAAAACTGCACTCACTGGACCTGAGACTACTTTTTTAAAGCAAAGCAAAATTGGTCTCACACCAAGCCACACACACACATAAAAAAAAAGAAGTAAGAAAAAAATATACCTAAGATACAGTAAATACTAAATTACTCTGATTGGCTACTCTACTACTAGGATATCAGCTCATACACCGTGAGTAGAGAAAAGCAAAATGGCGGTGCGTGTTGCTGAACCAACCGAGGATGAAATAAACAGGGCTGTGAAAAATCCGCGGATCTGCGGAATTCCACGAATTTGGCCGCCAAAAATATAATTTTAGTAAATCATCTTTTTTTTTGCAATTTTGCAATAAAAAATGGGGGGGGGGTTTGTTGTCTACCGACCGCTAGTAGTCTCGTACAGCGAGTGTCACCGAGCCGGCGAGTCTGGGAAAGAGCCTACCGCAAATTGTTCTTTCTGTAACGACATTGTAATTTTTTTGGTATCTTTTTTTTCTTTTGCGACAATGACAGACCAGTTTATGGCATTTGTGCCATGCTTACAAACCACGGCGCGAATCTTGTGTTCTTTTCGTTTTACCATTGTGCTCTTTAAACATGCTTTCGATATCAACGGTTTTGAAAAGGAGAATTTCGCGGTATGTCCACGTCATGGAGGGACATCGTTCAGAGGGAGGATGGTGAGACCGACGATGTCAAAAACATTGACAAGGAAAACGGCATCAAAAATCCATGGAATTGGCGATGGCTGGAGTTTAAAGCCGGTAGTGAATCTCTCCATGAGCACATACGGAAGATAAAAGAACCGGGGAAAGCTTACCGCATCTTGTGCCATCAGGATGTGAAGTACGGTTCTGGTGGAAGAACACGTTTAGTTGACCATGTTAAAGGAAAAAAACATGCGGAATTGGTGAAATTGAAGCTGTCGAACTATAGATTACCAGGTAGACCATCTTGTTCACATTTATTATTTATGTAGTTTTAACTTACCGGTATGTTATTGTTCATAACGTTCATTGTTATCATGAATACGTAATGAAAGAGACCAAAAGAGCAGGGAAAAGCCATATAGAAAGTCAGAAAGAAAAGAGTAGGCTTTCTAAGCTGAAGAAACTGCTAACAAAGAAAAGGAAATAAATATAAATATTGACTTGTAAATAGTTGTATATAGTTTTTGACTAGAATCTGTCTAACATGAACAAGACAGACATTTTGGTATTGAATCAGTTCAAAAACAAGAACATTAGTGACTATTATTTAATAGTCAGTCTAGAATTGCCCCCTGGAAAAGACATTATGGTACCCAATGAATTGATACGAATCGACACAAGAATATAAGTGAATTTACAATATGAGGTATGTTATTGATATATTTTCATTCTTCAAGTGAACCCTTATCAGTTAAAAGGTAAATCAGTTCATATTGTATTATTTCAACATAATAATAACAGTTCAAATTAAATGGCATGGTTGAGAAAATATTTGCTTTCAGGAGATGCTTCAAATCTATCAATATACACAAAATCTGTTCAGCTTCTGGGGGGATGCGCCCCCCCCCCCCCCCCCCCCCCAGACCCCCTGCTAAAATTGTTTCCTCGGATTTTGTCATTTCTATTTCACAGTCCTGAATAAAAACTCGACTCGAAAACAAAACCCCCAAAAAATAAACAAATAAAAAAACCAACAAAATATGGAATGAAAATATTTGATGGTAAAAGCATATCTTTTTAAAATGTATTTTTCAAGAATTATTATTATCATTGCATTTTTCACAAATTGCTCGTGTCATTTCGCCGGTTTGTTTACATTCTAAGCGGAAATGATTTTGTCGGACGTTTTGTGTAAAGTTTTTATTTATCGAATTTGCAAAAAATAAAAATAAAAATGCTCTGTTTCTCCAAATCCGGTGAATGTGGATAGAATAAAACAGTTATTCCACTCAATCTCGTCGTACATGGCTTATCGCCAACTCGGTGCTACGCGCTTCGTCGACTATCAGCTCATGTACGACTCGATTTTGTGGAATAATTCTTAAATATCTTGAATAAAGTAAAAGTTCTCCAATCCTTGCATTACAGAACAAATATAAGATCATTAAGTGCATTTTAAGCTTTGACATTTACTAATTTCATGCTTAAAACTCTCATTCTGTTGACAGATTTTTGCATTGTTCTAGAAGTAAATTGTTGAAGTAGAATAAGACAATGTCAAGCTTGAAATGAGTAAAAGTTATCTAGCTTAATGATCTTATATTTGTTTTAAAACAAACTACCAATGAGAGAATGCACAGTGAGCTGGTCATTATTGTGAAATAAACCACAAATTCTTGAATCATCTTGAAGGGCTTTATTTATTTTGCAATAATGACCAGCTTATTGTACATTAATTCATTTTCTACACCTCTTATCCATTGCAAGTCGCAAGGAACTGACATCAGGTAAGAGGCGGGGCTCCACGTGGATGGGTCGCCAGTCCATTGCAGAGAGACAGACAGCCATTCACACTCACATACACACCTCTGGGTGATTTACAGTGGCCAGTTGAACTAATCTGCATGTCTTTTGACTGTGGGAGGAAACCAGAGCACCAGGAGTTAACCCACACAGGCATGAGAAGAAAATACAAACTGCACAGAAAGACCCAGGCCCTGTCCACACGGCAACGAATTCAGGTGAATCTGATAAAATTGTTTATCGTTTCGGCCTGGCATCCACACAGCACCGGCGTTTTGGGTGCCCCAAAACGAAATCTTTTGAGAACGGGTTCCAGAGTGGAAAAATCTGGCAACGGCGCCGTTGCGAAGTCGTCTGGATGAGTAGAACGGATTTGTTTACGATGACATCACAACCACATGACTGTGAGTGCTTCATGCTGGGTAGAAGTGTAACGAACTCGATGCGATTTGTCAACAAATCCTATAACTTGGTTCATGAAACGCGCTTACAAAATATTTTCACTGTGAATATTTATTGTGTAATGGTGCAAAGTGAGAGAGAGAGAGAGAGAGAGAGAGAGAGAGTGAGAGAATAGCCCTTAGGGCAGAGTCTTTAGTCCAAACACTGCGTAAGCAGTATAACCAAAACCGCGCACCGCCCGTGCGCTTTCCAAAAACAAAAACAATCCCGCCAGCAAAAATAGGGAAAAAAAGGAGCGATCTCACATCTTCAGATGTTGGTTTAAGTCCGATAATACATTCCTCAAAAAGGGCGTAGAAGAACAAAGTAATCCATCAATGTGTAGCATTCAATTTATTCCGGACCATTAAAGAATTCTGGAGGATATCAGAATGTTGGCGTACCGGCTTCCATCTACCCCCGTTCATTCCTCTTTCCGTGTCTCCATTCAAAAAACGAGCACGTGATTTAAAGGGACTATATCCATAGGGTAGGGAGTGAGAAGGTGTGTGCGTGTGACAGTGACAGGGTGAGTGACAGGGAAGAACCTAGGTTCATGCTCGCCCTGAATTTCTCTTAAAGTGAAGGCAGAAGAACGTTCAGTGCCTGGCCAGGCTTTCTATGTATTAATTTACATAGATGTTTTAATATGAAATATAAATAAGTGTCTTAGACAATAGATACTATTTTACGCTACTGATTAATAATCAAAACTTTATGTGGCTGATGCTACAGAAGAAGGGGTTTATGCGCATGCGTCCTACTTGTATTGTTCTGGTGTCTCCGATGGGACCGTCTTACAGCGCACGTAGAGGTGTGGCATGTGTATTGCATCGTTTTCAGCAAGCGTTGCGTGGCCATATGTACCTGATATTTTACTGATCCGTTGCCCATGTGGACGAGATATTTAAAAAAAAAAATCTCGTTGCCGTGTGGATGTAGCCCCAGTCGGCTGCAGGGTTTGAACCTAGAACCTTCTTACTGTGAAGCAACAGCAAGGTAACAGTGGTAACCATTGTGCCACCTAAATGATTTGATTGCTTCTGCTAAAAAGGATTACATCACTACGATTGGAACTGCATCCATAGCAGTGTAAACTCTGTAGCTTACTTAGCGTTGTAATTCACATTAAAATGAACATTAAAGTTAATATTAGAAAAATCTTCCATGGTGTCATCTGATGGAGTCATGCTTTTTTTTTTTTTGCCACAGGGTGTTGCATCAAATGAGCTGACGTTGTTCATTTTATTATTAAAGCAACAAAATGTATGATCGGACTTGGTCCTCCAGAACCTATGATCAAACTTGTATCCATATCAACGGACCATAGAATCCCTTAACTGACCAATCAGAATCAAGTATTAAAAGAAACTGTTGAATTTGTACGATTATATTCAAGATATTTTGCATAAGTGAGACAAAATGAAAAACGAGAACATCTCCAAACATGTCAAAAAGTCACATATATTTTTATTTCTTTTACTCCAGACTTGCATTTGAGCTGTTCAAAACTTTACACTTTTTTTTATTTTATTTTTTTTTCTCAAAATGTACAGTAAATCACAATCATAAATAAAGCTGTTACAAGGTTTACCTAGAAACATTATTGAAGAACTCATTTTGAGCCTTTGAGGGCATAAAATAATAAAAACAGATACAGTTCCTTAAATTCTCCTAAATTCACTGTTTTTTTTAAATACACTTTAAATAAATGAGTCATAGAGTCATAGAGGAGATACAACACGTCCTTAGATAAAATGCTAACTCTACTTTCTGCTCTATACATGAACACCTAGAAAGAACCAAACTCACTGGAATGTGTGATTGAAGGAATGCTTGATGGAGAAAGAGACTAGAAGTAATGCTCTTTCTCTCTCTCTCTCTCTCTCCCTCATATCTATCAGCCTAAAAAGCCATTTGTCTGTGAATGATGTCAATGCCTGTAACCCACATTATACCTCCTGTCTTGTCCTGTGAGACTTTTTTTATACAAATATTTTATCTTTATGAACATTTCCTTGGAGATAAATTGTGATACAAAGCAGACATGAGCAAGAACATTGCACAGACATTTTATGAGATCTTATGATAAGAGGTTTGCATTGCGGTGACAAATTGGCATAATGCAATAATGTGTTGTTCTTGTGAGGAATATGTTCTGTGTTCTCAACATCACATATGAAATGCAAATATTATCTCATTATAAACATTAGAACATGTCAAGAAGAAGAAAGAAGAAATGCTCTACTACTGTATTCTTGACAACTTTAGAGATGTTAAAGCTGGACTGCCTTTCAGATTTTTCAAGTGTAGGTCATGAAAAGAATTTTCCCCGACATCCAATTATTTTTGTTCAGTGGACTGAAAGCTACTGAATTCGAATCACAGACTTCCAATTTGATTAGTTTTTTAAAAATAGAACAATTAATGAATTTAAGGCCATGTGGCCCTAAATTCTCTGCTATTTTTTCTTGCTTCACCATGACTCGATTCAAGATACTATGTCATGCATGACGTGGTGGGCTTTCCTCGTTCACGCAAGGCATTGTGGGATACAAATTTGAAACAGGAGAGAAAAATGGAGGACGTGAGTGTGAGAATGAAACGTGAAAGACCGACTACAGTAACGGAAAGAAAGCGAGAAGAAAAGACGTTATGTTCTATACGAAGGAAAGGAAACGCAGGAAATATCAAACTAATAAATATCGGCGGTCAGCGAGCACCTCGGTGTGATCAGCTGTTCGTTTAGTGACAGAATGATGGAACTGTCAGCGCACGATCAAAGGTAAACCTGCGCATGCGCACGCACTTCCTCTGTCTGTTTGACTGCGCGAAACGAGCGATTTCATGCACATTATTTGCTTTAATCCCCTCAAATTAAATAACTCCCCGGCCACAGAACAGAATGGCCTGATATTTTGTGAGATAGTACAGAAATAAACATATATCACAATGACCACATTTCAGAGGGAACTAAATTTCACTGATTTTATGAAATCGAAAGGCCGTCTAGCTTTAAATCTCACTCTGTGAAAATTATGAAGTGAATCAAGATGTAACAGTGCCATGCACACTCAAATGTACACTCCGGTAAACAATCAGTAGTCAGTCTCACAGCATAAAACATTCCCCCAGTCTCTCTCTCTCTCTCTTTCTCACTCACTCACACACACACACACACACACACACACAGTGGAGCAGTCAAGCATATAGCCCTAATCATAACCTTTCCCACCCAGCGCCATTGCCATTTGGCCATATAAATAACTGCAGAATTGAAATCCGCCTGTCCGAAAATAGACTAGTCACTAATATCAGGAATAACTTACCAAATAAACATTATTTTTGCTGGTGTGTTGTAAAAAAAACCTTAAAACACATTTATGATATGTATATATGTGTGAAAAGTCATGGTCATCTAATCACTGGTCTCACACAGACAGGCATTACCACGTCAATGACACAAATTCAGGGAGAGCGTGATTGGTGCACACAGACGCATGTGGGCTGGGCATTTCAGATCAGCCAAACCGTCAAAGCATCCAGGTCAGCTCTCTGAAAGCTGCTGTCTTAAGGCCCTCCACTGTATGAGTAGTCTGCTTTGTTGTGCATGACTAGCTTGTTGTCCACAAAGTAGAAGCTGTCGGACTGCGTCTCGTAGGGGTGCAGGATCATCTCACGCACTGATACAAACAGGAGACAGAGGTCACGATTTGGCATCTGCTACATCAGGATGGATTTAAATCCAAACTCATCCTGAGGCACAACTTCATCCAGACATTCAGTACATTTACATGCACGTTAATATTCCAGTGTTATTCCAGATATGACAAGATTGAGGAATTTGATACGGGTCGTGCAAACAGAATATTCTATTTTAGATATCCCAAATTTGCCATTGTGAATTTCACGTTTTCCGAATAAGACGTGGAGGAAATGCTGATGTTATTCAGGTTTTAGGAGCATTTTTTTTTAAGACAGGGAGTCATGGCAAAATGGTTAGAGAAGCAGCTTTGGGACTGGAAGGTTGCTGGTTCAATTCTCTGAACCAGAAAGAATGGCTGAAGTGCCCTTGAGTAAAGGCCAATTTATGCTGACAACCCAGTCCTCGCAGATGGCGTCTGCGAAGCACCCCCCCATTCACAGACGCTCTGCGTGCACCTCCCAAAAATTGTGACCACCACAGACAGCATCGCAGACAAGAGGGCTCTGATTGGTCCACTGTATATGCACTTCCGCTTCCCTACTTTCCCGGTTTGTTTTGTTTTCACGACCGCCATTTTTAAAAACATGAGCGAAGATGGAGCAGCACGAAGAGCAGTTGATCAAGGAAGTGAGGAAGTACGTACATCTATACGACTCCAGTTCTAGTCATTATAAGGACAGCGAGGATAAACACTCCACTAACCACACCCACCACCGACTAGTGGCCTAGTGGTAGCGTGTCCGCCTCTCGATCGGGAGATCGTGAGTTCTATTCACGGTCGGGTCATACCAAAGACCATCATAAAAATGGTACCTACTACCATCTGGCAAGGCACGCTGCGATACAGATGTGCATGGGGAGTTAAACTCTCGTGGTTACCAGACGACTAGCCCCCCACTGTAACCCTAGCTATGTAATAGGCGAGAGGCTGAGGGCTATGGAAACGGAGATCGGTGCCGCCCGATGTGCCACCATACAGAGTTGGGCCTGGTTAGTACTTGAGTGGGAGACTGCCTAGGAATACCAGGTACTGTAAAGCGTGGGAAGGACTTTAACTAACTTTAACTTAACCACACCCACTAACTACTCCTAGCGACTTCGCGCCCCCTTGCGTTGTGGCGGTGAATAACATCGCGCACGCCTATTACTCCCCGCTCAACGATAAATTACAACTATCTGCGAAAGCCTTGTCGCAAGAGCATGCAGAGGCCTTAAGGCACCTAACCCCAGCCTGCTCTAGGCATGTTATACGTCACTCTGGATAAGAGTGTCTGCTAAATGCCATTAAGGTAATGTAATTTTTTTGGATATAAAAAGTGTACACACCCCGTTAAAATGATCGTTTTTTCTGATGTAAAAAAATGAGACCACGTTCAATAATTTCAAAACTTTTCCCACCTTTAATGTGACCTATAACCTGTACAATTCAATTGAAAAACAAACAAATCTGTTAGGGGGAAAACATCCATCTATCCATCCGTTATCTGTAGCCACTTATCCTGTTCTACAGGGTCACAGACAAGCTAGAGCCTATCCCAGCTGACTATGGGTGAAAGGCAGGGTACATCCTGGACAAGTTGCCAGGTTATCACAGGGCTGACACAGAGACAAACAAACATTCACACCTACGGTCAATTTAGAGTCACCAGTTAACCTAACCTGCATATCTTTGGACTGTGGGGGAAACCGGAGCACCCGGAGGAAACCCACGCGGACACGGGGAGAACATGCAAACTCCGCACAGAAAGGCCCTCACCAGCCACTGGGCTCAAACCCAGGACCTTCTTGCTGTGAGGCAACAGTACTAACCACTACACCACCATGCCGCCTGGGGAAAAGCATTAAAAAAAATGTACAATAAGCTGGTTGCATAAGTGTGCACACCCTTAAACTAATACTTTGTTGAAGCACCTTTTGATTTAATCACAGCATTCAGTCTTTTTGGGTTCACACCTGCCATCAATTAAAATGACTCTGATTAACTCCAAATAAAGTTCAGACATTTACTCAGTTGCATCCTCCAGCAAAAGCCAGGGTTCACAGAGAGCTTACAAAGCGTCAGAGGGATCTCATTGTTGAAAGGATCAGTCAGGAGAAGGGCACAAAAATTTTCCATGGCGTTAGATATACCATGGAGCACAGTGAAGACCGTCATCAAGACGTAGAGAAAATATGGGACAACAGTGACATAACTGAGAACTGGACGTCCCTCCAAAATTGATGAAAAGACGAGACGAAAACTGTTCAGGAAGGCTGCCAAGAGGCCTACAGCAACACTGAAGGAGCTGCAGGAATTTCTGGCAAGTACTGGTTGTGTACTACATGTGACAACAATCTCCCATATTCTCCATGTCCGGACTATGAGGTAGGGTCAAAGAAAAACATCCAGGCCCGGCTAAATTTTGTAAAAAAATACATCAACTCTCCCAAAAGCATGTGGGAAAATGTGTTCTGGTCTGATGAAACCAAAGTAATGTGACCAGACATCCCAGTTTGACCGGGACAGTCCCGATTTTGACTTGCGTGTCCCCTAGGGTGCATCAGTTGCCCTCACTTTCATAAAATCTGATGCATTTTTGTTTGGGTGTTCCTTTTCACCAATAAAGACATCCTGTAAAATTTTTTGACCATATTCAAAAGTCTAATGGTGGCACCATGAGGTTCATTTTTTGCCAAAAAACGCTTAATGTTTTCGCGTAAGGTTTGAATCACAATGTTGGACTCCATTTATTGATTTCTTGTGAGCCAGAGATCATGTTAAGAACCTTTGCAAGGGATTGAGAAGCATTAATGTGATTCATAATACATTTGTATTGTTTAAAAGTAGTTGAACAATGATTCAATGAACAGCTAAAACTCAAACTGTGCTTGATAATATATTTAGAATATGTACTAAAAATGTGGATCTAAGATATTTGGTATACTCTATAAGGTGCCATAATGTTTCATGAAAAGTGATCGAAATTTTGTCATAAAAGTCATAAAATAGCAGCTTTTTCCATAACTTTGAGCTCCTGGTGCCACCATTAAACTTTTTTGAATTTTGTCAAAATATTTCACCCAGTGTGTTTTCTTACCAAAAGGAACATAAAAACAAAAATGCATCATGATCGGAGGAACTTTTCATTTTTAGGGGGCAACTGATGCACCCTAGTGTCCCCAGTCCCGACAAAGGTCCGTCGGGACGCTGAAATGTCCCAGTTTACACCAAACACTAACAAACTGTCCCGGTTACAGCGATCATATATAGCCAACGAGATGTCAATAAAGCTTCTAGCAATTCAGCATCAATGTGCGTGTGTGCGCAGTCAACCTTACAATCTATCTATTTGTACAATGTTGCAATATAGAGGCCGTGTTATAACGGATTTTTTTCGCTAGCGGCTGTCAACTACTACGCGACAATGCCGAACGGATGAGCGCTGGGCGGAGATGTTCGCGCACTTCAAGAGTAGGGAGATTCCTTACAGCAATGTCAGTCAGCTTTGCCAGTTTGCCATGTGCCTACCTGGCACCAATGCTACAATTGAGCGAATATTTTCACTCATGAGCAACGCCTGGACTGATGAGAGGAATCGCATGACCATGCCTACTCTCAAAGCCTTGATCATTACCCGGGCCAATTTCGCCGATACTTGCTCGCAATTTCACAGCAGGCTCTCGGGCAATAAAGTGCTACTGGAGCAAATTCACTCATGTAAATATATGCAATAAAATGGCATCTTCTTTAGGTGGGTGGGTTGGGTGGCTGTGTTTCTGAAACATTTTTTGTTGTCTTTCATCTGTTTCATCTGTCTTTAATCTGTATCACAGATTGTCTTGACTTGTTTGATGCTGTTGTCAACTCAGGGTTCACGTTTTCAAAATAGTTAATAGCCGACACTGGTTAAGATTAAACAGAGGCATTTTGGGTAAAGGTTCGGAGGTGACAACGATTAGGCTCATGCGTTCGTTCCTGTCACAATGCATAGCCTGTTGTTTAAAAAAAAAGTTCATCGCATAAAATGTTGATGTTAATATGCAAGCAATGCATTTTCTTGGCATTTTCACAAAGGTGAAATAAATCAGTTGAAATTTAGGCTATTGGCCTATTCCCTATCATCACATCTGTTGTCTGATTTTCTTACTTTAACTGAATTGTGATAGAAGTACATGTAGATAACAAGAAAATACTTGATTATTCTCTGAAATGTTGATAAAAGTGAGCTTCTACAAAATGATAAAAGCAACTGTCTGAGCCGGCGCATGTTTACATCAAAACGCGTGTGCGTGCACGAGTATCACGGTCACGTGCAAAGCGTCCCGGTTTTAGACTCGGGAAATCTGGTCACCCTAAACCAAGGTTGAACTTTTTGTCCATAATTCCAAAAGGTATGTTTGGCGCAAAAACAACACTGCGCGTCACCAGAAGAACACCATACCCACGGTGAAGCATGGTGGTGGCAGCATCATGTTTTGGGGTTGTTTTTCTTCAGCTGGAACAGGGGCTTTAGTCAAGGTGGAGGGAATTATGAACAGTTCTAAATACCAGTCAATTCTGCCCCAAAACCTTTAAGTGTCTACTAGAAAGCTGAAGATGAAGAGGAATTTCATCTTTCAGCATGACAATGACCCCCAAAAAGTTTTGGAACGGTCCAGCCAGAGCCCAGACCTAAATCCAACTGAAAATCTGTGGGGTGACCTGAAGAGGGCTGTGCACAAGAGACGCCCTCGCAATCTGACAGATTTGGAGCGCTTTTACAAGGAAGAGTGGGCAAATATTGCCAAGTCTAGATGTGGCAGGCTGATAGACTCCGACCCAAAAAGACTGAACGCTGTAATTAAATCAAAAGGTGCTTCGACAAAGTATTAGTTTAAGGGTGTGCACACTTATGCAACCAGCTTATTGTACGTTTTTTATTTTTTACGTTTTCCCCCGGGCGGCACGGTGGTGTAGTGGTTAGCGCTGTCGCCTCACAGCAAGAAGGTCCGGGTTCGAGCCCCGTGGCCGGCGAGGGCCTTTCTGTGTGGAGTTTGCATGTTCTCCCCGTGTCCGCGTGGGTTTCCTCCGGGTGCTCCAGTTTCCCCCACAGTCCAAAGACATGCAGGTTAGGTTAACTGGTGACTCTAAATTGAGCGTAGGTGTGAATGTGAGTGTGAATGGTTGTCTGTGTCTATGTGTCAGCCCTGTGATGACCTGGCGACTTGTCCAGGGTGTACCCCGCCTTTCGCCCGTAGTCAGCTGGGATAGGCTCCAGCTTGCCTGCGACCCTGTAGAACAGGATAAAGCGGCTACAGATAATGAGATGAGACGTTTTCCCCCCTAACAGATTTGTTTGTTATTCATTTTCCATCTAAAAACCTATCATTTTAACTGGGTATGTACACTTTTTCTATCCACCAGATTTTCATACCAGATGCTCAGATGATGGATTTTGAGTTCTGTCTGCTGCATTACACTACCAAGCCTCTGTATGCAGGAAATACAAACCAAAGTGAAATTGGACCGAGGGAATTGACTGTAAATCTGACATGAAGTCATGTGCGCGCAACCCAAAATGGTCCATTTTCCATCTAAAGTGCAGTTTTGGACCAGAGTGACACGACTTTTACTATGGATCCGCAGAACAGCTATAGGTAATTTAATCTGATGCCTCATTGATTGGTTGGCACCATGCCAAATTCATTTTTGGCACTGTGCCAATGATATCAGAATATTAGTCGCTGATACTCCATTTCTAACACGGGACCAACTTTAACCTGTACAAGATGTTACCAACAAAGCTAGAACCGTTGTTGATACAAGATAGTCAGTCATAAAATGTGTTTTTATTCTTTCTAACCTCTGAACATGCAGTGTTGAAAACATGGAGTCCAGGACTCCGAATCAGTCAGTACATGTACAATGAATGGACGCTGTCGAGTGTTGACTCATTTCTGGTTCTGGACAGTAACAACACGGTAGTCATTTAAAACGAATCCCTGGCTCAAGTCCTCTCGAACCAGGCTCAGTCCAACACAGTCATGGATGATGTTAAAAGTGGTAAATGTATCCCGTAGGGGCGCTATTGAGGTGATTATTCGTTGATAGTTACTGGATCAGCCAGTGATAATGGTGCAAAATATCGCATGTTTTTCAACGCCGTTTCTACGCATTATGTAAACAGAGCATCTGGTACAAAAATCCTGTGGCACAACTCACATATACAGCGTATTTAGAATATGTCTTACAGTTAGGGTTTTGATGGCACCTTGCCTGTTTACAGTCAGCTCTGTGGGTGTTACGCAAACCAACTAGACAACAGTTTACAAGGTAAACACATGTAAACGGGAATGTTAGTGGAATATTCATTTTCATTAGCCGTGTAAACAGTTTAGTCGGACGTTGTCTTCTACAGAAAACTGAAATATTTTGTGCATGTAAACGTAGCGATTGTCAAAACAGAGGACACCGCTTATCAAACTCTAGTACAGATTTTATCCTATCTATCTATTATGATCATAGATATGTTATATGGATACATTCACCAGCCGCTTTAATCAGCTAATCATTTGGCAGCAGATCAGTTCATAAAATCATCCAAATACAGGTTCAGTTAATATTTTAATCAAACATCAGACTTTGGGCGATGGGGGATGGGTGTGTGTGTGTGTTTGACTCTAATCTCTGCGACTTGCGTGGTTGTTGGTTTGAGTACTTCAGAAACTCAAATATTGCTCAAGTAAGAACTCTTTGCAGCCGTGGTGAGCAGAAAACTACACCAGCAGAAGACCACATCGAAATTCACATTAAAGTTTGGTGTGTTCTGCTTTCTGAGATGCTTTTCTGCTGATCATAGTTGTCAAAAGTGGTTATTATTAGCTCATCTGGCCAACAGGTGCTGAGTTTACGTCATCATATGTTGTTCGTCGTCTGTCCGTCTGGCATCGTCCACATTTAATAAAAATCGCTTCTTCTCTCTCAATTCTTCACCGATTTTTATTCAGGCAGGAAGGTAGGTCTGCCTGGGGTACATATAGCTTCTACACAAATTTGCATAATTGCAATTAATAATAATGAAGATATGGAGTAATTAATCAATCCCTAACGAGCAGTTTCCACACAAATCGCTTCTTCTCCCTGAATTCTTCACCGATTTTGATTCTTTCTGGCATGAAGGTAGGGGTACCTAGGGTGCATATAACTTCTACCCAGATTTGCGTCATTA